>NC_089788.1:74415219-74717719 GCF_040412425.1 Macrobrachium rosenbergii | reverse complement strand
GGTCGTTATTTTTGGGATTTCGAAAACGGGTCACCATGAGTTGTTTTTTTTTTTTTGTACAAAGATTCTTGTTGTTGTTGTTGTTCTGTTGTTGCAGACATTACTAACACTTGTATTTGTTGCCAATGCTGTTTTTGTTGTGGTTGCAGAATCAGACGTATTTCTAAAAGGCTGAGAAGTTGATAACCAAAATTACTCCAACGGTAGACTTACCTATAATCTTCTCTCTCTCTTTTTCTCATTATTTATGAATCCCTGCCCAGTATTTTCGTAGCTTTAGATAACTCCCCCCCTCCCCCCCATAATCGAGGAGAAACTGCTCCGTTGTAACTTTCCTTAAATGGAAATCTTATCCAGATCATCAATTCTCGCCATAACACTCCGTGGCTGGACTTGGGCGCTTGCGCAGAAACCGGTGTGATTGGCATAAGGCATTCGAGACTCGTCTTGGGACTTTTTGCTGGACAGTTGGCCCCAAGCGGAAACGCTCTTGTGTATATTCGTCATATTACTGATCTTAGTCTCTCTCTCTCTCTCTCTCTCTCTCTCTCATGAACCGTTTCTACTGGAAGCGATATTGGGTCTAGGGAGAAAGTAGTGGCTGGTTTATCCTCTTGTTTGTACTCAGTTGCAAATGAAAATGAGTGACTAAAAACCTTTTAAATGCAGCGGAGTTCGTCTCATGCTGCGCAACTTTTTCTCTCTCACGCGCGCGCGCATGCACACACCCATACACACCCCTGTATGTCCCATTACTTAGCTATTTTGTCTTCTGTTGTAACGAACGAAAGTCCCCCCCCAACGACTAACGAAAAGAAAGACTTTAAATTCATCTTCACATCCTCAATTTTCTTATCATTACGGCGTATATCTATTCTCTCTCTCTCTCTCTCTCTCTCTCTCTCTCTCTCTCTCTCTCTCTCTCTCTCTCTCTCTCTGTTTTCCCATTAACCTACTTTCCTCGCTCTTTTATTGCCGCTTTTACGCAACACCTCCGACCTTTTTTATTTCCTTTGAGCTCATTAAACGCGGCGGTTGCCGTTTGCTGAGAAATTGTTCTCTGGCGATGTCTGTCATTTCACGTTCAAGCCAAGACCGCCAAAGATGGAGAAATACTTGATTTATAAACCTCTCTCTCTCTCTCTCTCCTTATATCGCAAGATAAGGAGTTTACTGCCCTATATGCCGGCTTCATCATGGTAGAAAAGAGAAAGTGAGCTCCCCCGGTCAGTTTACGCAACACGCTAGGCTCTCTCTCTCCTCCCTACCCCCTCCTCTCCCTCTCTCTCTTCTCTTCTCCTATCTACCCTTACACCTCCCATCCCCTTTCCCATCCATCATCTCCACCCCTACCCCCTCCCCCTTGCACGACAAAGCTTCATGTCATGGCCACTTAGCAAATTAACGCTCCGTGCGTCTAGTTAGGGCTCTCCAGACACGATGGAGTTTAGTAGTCGACCGCTTCATATACTGCTGGAAATTCTCCCGCTGTTCACGTGAAATTCCGCTATGTCATCCTTTGCTGTAATTTTTTCTAGAATGAAGTTTTTTATTGGTTTTTTTTTCAGTTTTTGGTAAGAGGTTTGCGCGAAATGGCGTTAGCAGACATGACTGAAGAGATAGGTGACAAGGTCTAGAGATACGCCTAGAAGTCGTCTTCCATCTTTCTTCTTCTTTGTACGAATATCGGGAAACTATGTTTAGATGCCACTTATCAAAGAGAAAAATCACTCTCAATTAGAAAACTACCTCATCGATCAAAAAAAATGTAATACGTCAAAAATAATGTCCTTTATTGAGTAGGTCAGACTGTGACGTCACAGAAAACCTCTCGGCCTAATTTTTTTGCCGCAGGCTCAGAAAAAAAAGTTGCTCGTCCGAAGGACATTCACCTCCCTTCCATTCTGTAGAATCACCGTACTTTTGTCCATATCTTAAATGTCTCTCTCTCTCTCTCTCTCTCTCTCTCTCTTCTCGAAATCTTGTCTTGCAGTTTTCCATGCGACCGAATGTATATGAACAGAAAATAATGGCGGGATTGTGTGTGGTTATATATATATATATATATATATATATATATATATATATATATATATATATATATATATATATATATATATATATATATATATACATAATTATGTATGATATGCAAATGAACCTGCCTCTTAAGTAGCCTACACATAAGCTAAAAGAATGCTCGCCAACCGTAATATCACCAACTCCATTTAGAATAACAATACGGTATCAAGATTGTCTTTTTTAAAAGGGCAAATATGCTTCATCCAGAGAGAGAGAAAAAAAAGAATAAATTATTCATATCCATCCATTTCCTTTGTGACGTTTCCATCCTATTTTCTCTGACCCTTTCTCCTTTTTGGTGAGGGATGGACCCACTCTAATTTGCATATCATATTATAGTTTTCTAAGCTTGTAAATGTATATATACAGTATATATATGTATATATATATAATATCCTTTGTGGCTTTTATTCACCTTTCGTCATCGTCGATAATTGTTCATTTTTGTAGGCCTATCGATCCATTTTGCCTAAACCTAGCTTAACAGAGAGAGAGAGAGAGAGAGAGAGAGAGAGAGAGAGAGAGAGAGAGAGACTATCTCTGACTTTTATCTTTGCATTTATATCCTCGGGAGATCACCATATCGACATGTGACGGCCAGCTACGTAGATTCCATGAGACTATCGTCTACGAGAGAGAGAGAGAGAGAGAGAGAGAGAGAGAGAGAGAGAGACAAACCATGTACCATTGCAGAGCTTATTACGGAGTAAATTATGACGGGAAGACTGAGAATAGGAGATAATGGCGCCGTGTCTTCCATGAGGAGAATTGCTGGAGATTTTACTCCCGTAACCAAGAACAATGAGGGTGCTGTCTCTAAATGGCGAATACTTTTCCCTTAATGGATTATGACAAAGGAAGTAGTTTACGTAGCATTACTTAAGTGATGGAGGTAAGTGGTGTTAACGGTGAAATGTGCAAATTTAATACATTCATTTACTTACGGACATTTTTCATGCAGTTGCGAACGCTGTCAGATTCGAATGTTTTCGTGCAGTTACGAACGCCATTAGGTTTAAGTTTTTCTTGTAATAACGAATGCTATTAGATTACGTGATTAGGTATAATAAATTTAAGTGTTTAGTATTTAATATACACAAGTTTTGGAGTTCAAACAACTCGTATTCATGAGTATACACACACACACACAGCGTATATGTGCATGAATGTCAAAACCTATTCATAAAATTCGAGTTTTCTTTTTTCGTTCTTGTGCGTTGACAAGGATAGTTAATGTCAGTGTTTTTTTTTATATAATTCTTGAAGATAAACCCAATCATTATATCTGGAGCATTGCACTACAAGACCCTGCTTTCGACTTTCTTGCATGAGTGAGCAATGATTTGTTTGCTAATGGCAACTTCTTCTTGACATTTAATCATTTGCGGATGCAACAGCTGTAGACATTTCGACAGTCCGACAGCCCTCTTCGTCTTGCAATACATAGTTACTCATTACTCCGAAATGTAGGTTACTTTGGCCCTCCCCCCCCCCTCTCTCTCTCTCTCTCTCTCTCTCTCTCTCTCTCTCTCTCTCTCTCTCTCTCTCTCTCTCTTTTTTTTTTTTATGCTTCAGATATACAGTTATTTGAAAATGCAGTGAACTGTTTACAGTTTTTTACTCTCTCTCTCTCTCTCTCTCTCTCTCTCTCTCTCTCTCTCTCTCTCTCTCTCTCTCTCTCTCATGTTTTTGTGCTTCAGATATACAGTTATTTGGCAGTGTACTGAACTGTTTACAATTTTTTACTGAGTATTGATAATACTTCTGGCAGATGTACGTAATTTTTCCCTTACACTGTAAAATGTTGAAGATTTTCGTAAATGAACTTTAACGCAACAAATTCTGTCGAAGTGTAATACCAGTTTTCATTCCCGAAGTTGAGATGTTTGTACTAACTTCAAATTCACTGACCTGAGAAGTTTGGTTGAACCTCTTACTGCAAGAAATGCTAAATCCGAGAAATGGAGAAACCTGGGTCGAGTGTTCATACCATCTCAGTAATAGAAACGCCCTTGCTTTGTGCCTTAAAGTTACAGCCAGAACAATAAATAGTGCTATTACACCTTCCTTACCTTGAGCATAGCTTTCTCTTTAGGGTCTCTGTGGGAATTGCTTTACACGTAGTACTATTGCAGTATGTGGCTGTCTGGCTAAGAACATTCTCCTAGGGCTTTAGGTGGAGCACATTGACTCAGTCACTGCTGCCTGATTGCAAAGCTTCAGCTGAAGGGCAGAATGAGCTTACCTTGTATTGCAGCTATCTCAAGGTCACCTGTGGGGGAAGGCGTACAACTTGTAAGCATTCCTAGTTTGGACGAAAGGCCGCTGGTTTATCAAAGACGGTTTGGTCAGTGGCCAAGGGGCCTTCCTCCCAAACGAAAGGTGCACTTTTGGATGCATTAGGCAAGCAGGACAGGATTCTAAATCTGCGCTTAGCAGAACCTGTTGTGGCCCCATTCTTTGGCTGTCATGATTCACCTTTCTATTGAAGGAGATGGTTCCAGTAAGAGGGTTGTGTCGACAGCACCTGCTACTATGCTCCTTATGTCTTGGGATTAGAACTGGAATATGAATTTAGGCCAAGTGCTGGGACCTATGAGGGATATTGAGAGCAAAAAGGTTTGAAAGGCGTAACGAGGAAAACCTTGTAGTTGCACTGTGAAACAATTGTTAGGAGAGGGTGGAAAGTAAGATGGAAGAAAGAGAATGAAAGGGGTTGCAGCTGTGGGCTGAAGGGATGCTGCAAAGAACCTTAAATAATGCCTACAGTACACCACGTGAGGTGCACTGACAGTGCTACCCCCCACTACAGGGGGAAGAAGCTACTATATCCCCACTCTTTAACTGCCATGATTGATCTTTCTACTGAAGGAGATGGTTCTACTAAGAGGGTTGTCAGAACAGCCCCTGGCAACAACTGTGCACTGTAGACCTTGCGAAGATCTCCACGTCAAAAGTTTGTGAGATTGTCATTGTTTTGGAATGGCCTTCCCAATCTTCTGATCTATTAGTAGACATTCCTTGGGAACTTCCAAGGTGGAAGGAAGCTCTGTGTTAGCCTCATGCATGCCAGTTCCATGAGAACTTGGAGATCAAGTTCTCATGGAAACTGGCGTATGTACTCTCAGTCCCAAGAGTTTTCTCATAGGTCCTGTAGGTTCCAATTAGTCATTCATGAGGTATTCAGCAGCTTCTGTCCTTCCTACCGAAGTAGTGATTTGAGCAAAAATTATAAACAATGAGTATGTTTTGGAACTTATTACTTATAATACAAAGTTCCAGCCTCCCAGTCTTGCAGATTTTTTTAGTTGATGGTCCAGACTACACAAATAATGAGATAGTTAATGCCTAGGGATTTAATTACTAGCTACCTAATTAACAGGCTCTTTGAGAATGGGTGTGAGAATAAATTTTAAAATGTTGAAATTCTAGAATGAATGTTCAATCTTTTGATGTTTTTGAAACACAGGAAGCTGTTTGTTTTATCATATTTCAATTTCGATCCTTTCCTCCACACTTCATTGAAGAAACCACTGGCTTTTTATAATGTGTAACATGTATACAGTACATAAAGAGTTCTTCAACCTTTCTTTACTCACAGTCCACAGTGGCCTGAACATTGTTAAATTTTTAAGTCATGTTTTACCAGTAAATGCTATATCTTGGAGACATTCATAACAAGCATATTGATGGCAAGTTTTCTCATTTTGTTGGAGATACATTGATTTTGTTTCCATTGCTCCAAATCATGACTAACTTTCAACTCAAAGAGCTTTTCAGAATGTATTAAGTCGTTTAGTTTTAATTCATAGAGTTTTACACATTTTATCTTTTTATTCTTTGCAGGAAGGCAGTGTACAGAGGAATCAGTCAAGGACATGGTTGTAAGCATTCAGGAAAAAAATTATTTCCATTTAGATTTTAATTGTGTCAAGTAGAACCCTCATCAAATATCCCATACTTTAAGGGAAAGGGTTATATCCCATTTAAAGGCTTGCTCTAGTAGTATTTGATTCGATTACTATTGTCAGAATTATCAGTGACCCCCCGGTCTTTGGGATGTTAGAACCCCAGCCACCCAACATTACTAGTAAGTTACACTATTTTCCCTCATGTTAGGCACCCTAGTTTTGCATCTAACTTTCTTCTCATTCTGTTAGTCATCAAAATATTATTCACGTTCACATAAATTTGCTGTTGAAAGATAGTTCTGGTTCCCAACAGGTTGATGAAAGAGTTAAATGTAGTATAGAAAACATGAGCAATTAAGGGTCACTTAGCTAGATAATAAGGTTATAGATACAGGAACCACTACTAGGCATCAGAACCAAAGATTCTGGAATGAAACTCTCAAGGGAACTCAACAACTGAATTGAGCAAAAACATGCATTATTGGTATGGGTTGCAAGTACCAAATCACTAGTTACAACGGCAAGTCAATATTACTTGTGACAGTATTTTAGTTACACTTTACATTAATCATTGTAACATTTATTAACCATGTAGTGGCAAAATAGAAAAGCATATAACAGGAAGGCATCAACGTTTCATGGCATTTAGTGCCGTAGAACTAAATTAGATGGTGTACTTTGGAAAAATACGTGGTAGGGACTTGCAAGTCCCGTACTAAAGTCGTAATGCTAAAACTTGCATGATTCTAAGACTTATGAACAGGGTACAAAAAAAAAGCTTATTGTTTCAATCCACTATTCACTTTATTAGCAACCAAGTATGGAAAATATCTTACAAATTCTGCCCAAAAGAACAGAAAGTTTTTTTTTTTTTTTTTTGAATTCTATACCCTGTACAAAGACCCACTCTTGTGCAAGAATAATTACAATACTATTCTGTATACTAAATA
Source organism: Macrobrachium rosenbergii (assembly GCF_040412425.1). Classification (NCBI taxonomy): domain Eukaryota; kingdom Metazoa; phylum Arthropoda; class Malacostraca; order Decapoda; family Palaemonidae; genus Macrobrachium; species Macrobrachium rosenbergii. The sequence goes on along the minus strand of NC_089788.1, from coordinate 74,710,776 downwards.
ATATATATTTTCTTTTGTACATCCTGCAGGGAATTTGTTAAACAACAAGGGTTATAACAAATTACATATTACTGTACAAATAACTACTGTACTGTTCCCTATGCTATCTTCTGTACTCTGCTGCGTACAGCGTCATCTACAATCCTTCTCGTCCTACGGTATGTCAATATACAACTAAAAATCATAAAACCAATCAAATATGACATTCTTGTGCATCTTAAATGCCAAAAGTAGAAAAATTGCATTGTGTTCAGGAGGTATTTCAATGGCTCCTTGAGGTATAACTTACAACAACAACAACAAAATAATATTATTCAAATCATGAATACTTAAAATACATTTTTTTTTTTTGACAAAAATATATATGAATCACAATTCTTAACCCTAAATTTAGAATGAACGACAGTCTTCGTAATCATCTCATTTTATGATCTATTTACAGCTTCCCAAATGTTACTTTTCACAGCGTATTGAAAAAGAAAGTCAGAGTTGGCAATTCTCCAATACAGTAGTGGGCTAAAAGTGGAAGAAAAGTCCAGTAAAATTTTTGCAGTATACTACGCAATATAACATATGGCTAAACTGCAATACAGTGTCTGAAAACAACCAAATAATGTACACCCTCTTAATGCTATAGAGCAATATACACTTCACTATCTTTGCGTTCTATAAAACTGCTAGAGACTATATATATATCACTTGGTTACAAAACTAGAGTGAAGATGGTAAACTGAACTCCTTAAGACAGTGGTACCTACTTCAAGCTGACAAGCCGTCACGTAGCAAATCTCTCAACACTAAACGATTATCTATCGAAAGTAATCCTCACTCTAAAATTCCAGAACTGAACCAACCTTCTAAATATCTATCAGCTATGAACCAGAATAGCAACCACTCATACACGTCAAAATAAAATACCCGAAAAAGCTAACAACAGTGTTAATGCCTCAAAAGCAAACGATAGCAATGTATTAAACATCCCTCAAGCTAAACACTGTCATGATATGCTTTATAAAAGTGAATTTACTAAACCTACAGAAGACCAGTTTCCACTCTTCAGATTTATCAGTCCTCCGAAAAAAAATCTTACGAATCAGTCTCCGACGTCTTTCAGCTTGTACTGCATTTTATGATCAGTGTAACACGGCAAGAAAACCATCTGTGCTTTCTTGAGTGACACTTGACAATTTTGGTCATACAGTCAACCGTTCCTTAGGACTAATGATTCACAGTTTTTGAAAATGGAAAATAAAAAAAAAATTGTGCACTGTCTATAATAATGTGCAAAAAGATTGAGAGCACAAACAAAAAAAAATATGACTGCTCTGTGCTCGACCTAAAGGTTGTATAAAGCAATTTCTAGGTTAAAAAATAAGCTTTATCATCAGCAGTAAACTCCACCATTTTCCCATGACCATTCTTATAATTCTCACCCCAGGAGAATGATCATTGTTTTTCTGGTGTGGCATCACTCCAGAAGTGGTAACTGTTCTTCCCCTTACCTGTTCAGAAAATGTGTATGAAAATATGACTCCTATTCCACTAATGTTAAAATGAAATAGAAGCCCTACTCACATACCAATAAATATCTGTAACTGAATTCATTTCCATTTAATGTACTAGGAACTATATTATCCAATTTCTTTGATAAGATCTCTCCTGAATCATGTTGGTGAATTAACTTGTAAGTAGGACTACACACACTATTTCATTCACTAGTAGTCTCTCATACAGCACCTACATATTCACGCACACACACACGCTCACACCCAGATAGGAGAAAAAAGTTGCACAAAAACACTAATTAACAATGAGCCTGTAACATAGATTGTTCAAAAAGAGTTTAACAAACACTAACAACAACAGTAGTTTGCTTCAAAGTCAACAATAATCACAAAAAGTTCTAAGAGGTTAATATGACTGATGAGATTCTTCCCTTACTTATTTGTATAGAAAAATACCATCTCCATGATGCAAAAGGGAGAAAATGTGTAAGTGGATTAATGAAACTATCAAAACGGAATCCACACAGGAACAAGCTGGGAAGGAAACAAAAGTATTTTGTAGCAATGAAACACTACAGCAGATGTCTTGAAGCGTCACACAACATAGGAATAAGAAAGTGCAGCCAATTATAAACATGTTACTGCATTCCTTTCAAGTATCTTTTTAATTGATATAAATTTAAGTATGACTTCTCTTCTCAGACCTCAAAAAAATTAAGTCTCTCAGTTGAGATTGGATTTTCATTCTGTACCCTGAGATTCCTGACGAAATTTTGCCCACAGTCACGCTATACGTGCCTTATGATTAGTGTGTAGGGGCAGAATAGCCAACCCTACAGCACAAACCACAAATGCTTTAGGGAACAAACAACAAACAAGGTGTTATTGCTGCAACTTGTGAAGATGCTGGAGTGAAATAATTTATGTTGTGGGAGAAAAAAAAAAAGAAGACTCCTCTTCACAATAAACATGTTGTGGAAAAAAAAACAAAACTCTTCTTCACAATAAACACAGTACAACGGTTTCAACTTTATTGCTCTTGTAGCGATGAATGAAAGTGTGTCAGAAACTGCTGGCTCTTATATCTTGCATCAGAATAAAATTATATTAACCTCCTTATACTACTGGAAACCTGCCTGTTTATATGAAGATCTAGAAAGGTTGATGAAATGTCACTACCGACAGTTTCACAAGAGAATATAAAAGTGGAAGAAGGTCTGGCAAACATATACTACCTGAGTATGCAAACATTTATCAGCCAGACCATCTTGCAGTTAAGTAAAATGTCAAACTTTCAAACTATGTATGATTTGGTGCGAGTGTAACCTGTGATGCATGCCTTTTACAGTGTTGCAAAATTATTACTACATGAATAAACTGAAAAAAGTCCTTTATGAAATAAACATCCCTGAATGTACACATTAAAATAATTCCTCAAACTTTTCTTCTATTCCTTTTACTGGTTACAGACTATAATGCAGATTCTTATAAACGAAAAACCTTTCCCTACTATTAAGCATTTCATAATAATTAAAACACTGGCGTTTGAAACAGTAACAAAATTTGAAACGGTAACAAAATTTGTAACAGTACGCTTTGGCACATTCTCAATCATTCGAAAATTACCAAAATTTTCAGAAAATCAATAAACACTATACAAATTTTTTGTTTAAATAATATGACTTATGACTAAAGTGGTATATTTAACAGAAAAAAACAGTGCAGCAAAGAAGAATACTGCTGTGCATCACCGGTAAAAACAAAACATCAAATTCTCGAAAACTTCTGCGCACACATAAGAAACCTCTGCGCAAACAACTCTCCTAAGATGTAATCACTCCCCAGATGGTTCAAAGCATCACGGTTTCTCATCTTCCTCTTCTTCGTTGTCCCCTTCGTCAGCCTCATTTTCAGGTTCGTGGTCGTAGGAGAGTTCTATGATGTCGTTATCCGACAAGTAGCCGGAATGCTTTCTACGGACTTCGCTGAGCTCTTCGGATACCTGGAAGGAAAGTGTGATACATTCAGATATGAAAATTTTTCAGATACATTCAGATCTTAGTCTAACTACACTGGAAAATGGAATCAACACTTATCAGTTTTTTAAATTAGATAGCATTCATGTACAAAAGAAAATAACAAGTACTGTTCACATTCACCAAAAACCACGTGCTTTTCTCATGAAATGTAAGTATAGCCACTATATGAGACTCAAAGAGGGCATGATCAGTTTCATGTAAGTGTATATTGTGTAGTGTAAAAACATTAAACTATGGGACCTGGAGATTAACACAGACAAACTTCTTGATTTGCAAAGGGATCCCCATGTTCACCTTATGGAAATTTAAATATTGCGTGCAGGTATACTGTTCATTCACAATCTGATAATTTTATCATTCTAATAGCCTGTCATTCCATGTGGGATGACTGAGGTAGCCACTACCTAGAAAGCTGACATATAGCCTCCTTCTAGATACCGACAATAGTGATCTTTTTACAGCTTTATCATCATACATTAAATTATTCAATATTAACTCTCAATATGTCGGGTAATGGCAGTCTGTATTTTGATGATTCAATGGAGGGAATGCACAAGTAGAAGAATCTACATTAGGATGGTTACTCAAGAACTGGTCTTAATATTACTGTAGTCATGTCTGTTGAAATCCAAGAGGAGGTAATTTTATCAAATTTCCTGATGTTGGCCTCCCACTGTTCCATAATTACTCAAAATATACTTCCACTGTTTTTACTTGTTCATGTCGGTCAAATTAGCCTAAGTTGCCTGATGCACTATTATAAACTGTGTACCAATTCTTAGCTGTAATGACTTTAGAGTTAGTGATCTTGTTAGCTAGAAAGTATTAAATCTGAGATGCTGTTCAAAAGTTCTCTATGAATCCTAATGCTTCTATACTGTATTTACCGACATCTGTTCTTTTCTTTCAGATCAAGTGTGTTGGTGTGTAAGCTTTAACCCTCCACATGCTCCACAATCTCTGTTTTCATTCAACCGCCTATCATCAGAACTTTCAGAGATATTAATTCCTGTCCTGTTTTACTGGGTACTGCCACTTCTGTTGCTGGTCACTGAGGCATTCCCATGAACGGGAAGAGTCCATATAACAGTAGACTGTATCTAGGAGTCCGGGCTTCCCCTCTTCAACAGTTCATTATCTGAAGCCTTTAACCGAGTCTCTTAGAAATCCTGAGAGGGATAAGATCTATCAAAACTTTTCATGAAGTTGCCCAGCCTCAAAGAGATGGCAACAAATGCAACGTGGATTGGATTTATGAAAATGTGCCTATAAACCGAAGCACTGGGACTCTTCCAGCCATTCAGCACCTAAGAGAGTGAAAAGAGGAAGCTGGAGTGATTGGACAGCAAGATGGAAGAAAGTGGGAACAGCGATAAAGTAAAAGGCTAAAAAGTGGGTACATGTAGGGGCTGAAGAGACACTGCAAACAACGTTAGTAACGATCACACTGCACCACTTGAGGTGCAATGATGAAAGTGCCCATCTTTGGGGTAAATGTAACTTGGAGTTGAGGATTTTAGTTGCTATCAAAACTTGGACAAGGAAGAGGCACCACATCTTAATCATTATGGCTTAACAACAGAAGCAGCTATTAAAACTTGGGAGACCCAAGATATATGAATAACATTACTCTCATTCAACACCAGGAGATGAAGATGGAGGGAAAAGGATAAAAAAGTTACTAAAATGATGGTATACTTTCTAGGTGGAAGCATAATTTTTCATACAGGAAGTCAATTTGAAAAACTGAAAGCTGCACAAAGCAAGGTTGTTATTCCATATGGCAGCCCACTCTCAAAGTAACCAACCATCACTAGTATCCCAAATTTCCACTCATCTACAGCCTCCCTTCTCATAGTAGAATATCAGAGTTTGTATTTGCATGGGCACACTGGGTGCAATGAAAAATAAAATGTTAACAATCCCTTGAGGGCCAACAAACAACAATATCATTGTTACTGCATTCCACTTAACCACATAACATAAAAATACTTAACCAATTTCTAAACTACAGTATATATATTTCACCTGAAAGAGTAAATTCTCAATAAAAATTATGCATAGTATTCCTCACTTATGAGAGAGGTCCATTATTTCTTGGATAAAACAAGGATTAACAGTTTAACTAATTTACCAGAACCTATTTTCAGCAACATCACTAGACCTATCACTCTGCTGGCTACTCAGGTCTCACTGTGATTCACAGCCACTCGCGCCAGACTTCTAGGGTCTGTTGCAAGTCTATATGCACCGATTTCTGGGATGAGGTTACTGGCCCCAAGCAATATACATACATACTACAGTATACAGTATTCCAGAAGGTGGTTACTAATAGCACACCTGAAAAATAGTCTGAAAATGAAATTTGATATAAATTATGCAAAATAGAAAGAGAACATACTTGCTACAGGAAATGATTGTTTTTAGTTGTAAAACTAAACAGTTCTGGATACAGTGACTTGATTGTGCTACATGCTATCGCATATTGTAAACTACTGCAATCATTTCTACATACTACTACAAACAAGTGATGATACACGTGTACTCCAGTGACAACATATGCGCAGACTAGAAGGTATCATTAAAGTACAGTATATTCAATTTGTGTAAGAGGAGATCAGTTAACCGTCAAGACAATGTTTACTAATAAAAGAGAACTTTTCAAAGTTCCTCTCTGCAAAAAAATTCACATAAAAACACCTGGAAATATTGCTCACTGCTATCGCTGACAATACTGAAAATTACAGTAATTTCTACATTCAACTATAATAAATCACAAACAATAAAAAGGTATTTTCACTAAACATTCTAAAACAAGGATGCTTACTTTCTGGTCATAAAACTAACAACGTTCAATACTGTACAATACAACAAGGAGTAAGTACAAAAATAAATAAGTTTTCCTCTAAGAACACAGGGAAAATCTAAAGATCAGAGAACATTCCCGCAAATAACCCACGATAACATAAAACTAAACTACAGAAGGAAGTATGCACCTGATTGAAGAATTCTGTGTTTGTGTTGGGCTCAGATGCATAGCCACCACCATCATCTTCATACTCTGTAGACGAATCTGAAAGAGGACAGAGGGAGTGTTGAAAGAGGTGCTGCTGCTTCCTCATGCATTGTCTAATCATTCCATCTACCTGAATGCAGCATACGGTCATCCCAGTGCAGATACTCATTAAGCACTGTAGATTCTAACATTCACTGAGGTGATAATCTCTTACCTTTTGCAGTCCTTGACAGTCATAAGTGCTTTCACTGGGTTAATAGAAATATAAGTTATGATGGCTGGATGAAGGAGCATAACATTTAATGAAAATGAACTTGGGAAAGATTGCTAAATACAATATTGTCCAAACTACAAAAAGTTTTTTTTTTCAAGTCTAAGTTCTTTGATAGAAAATGGAAAAATTGAAGTGGTGGAGTTGTCCGTAAATCTACTGAAACCCGGCGAAAACCTTTTGATTTTCCATAATTAATACCTTTGAATCAGTCACTAATCTAAGTAATTTCCACTTGAGTGTACAACTTAATTAAAATAAATTTGTTTCATAAAAACCCATTAATCATACATATGGATATATTTGTGTCCCAAATGTTCCCATATTCACTCATTTTTGTCTGCCGGAGAGAAGTTTGCCTCACCATGCACAAGACATCTTGATCTTTAGGTACGTTTTATGTCACTTTCATTTTTGTGAACTGCAGTAATAGTAAAAGCTCTTTTCCCATTTCTGCAGGTATTTGCTTTGCAGATGACTGCTGTATCTGCAATCATTACTGACTAAATGTTCATCATGCTCATTACAATTCAGCTAACGAAAACCTTTTTGACTTGGTACTATCTCTTGGACTGCCATCTTCACGTGACGTAGCTACTTATGCATAACTGAACTTTGTTCATATGCAGAACAAACCTGGGTCTTAACTTATGGATAATTCTTCTAGCGTCAGATGGAAACTGGTAAAAATAACAAACAAGGAATTGGTGGCAACAAGGTATGCTGACAGGCCTAGGTGGCAACTGTCAAGTTCCTTCACATATGCATCAAAGGAATGACACCTCAGTTTATTCTTTACCGCCCTCACAGGAAGACGTGCTTTCGCTCGTCTCTCCAAAGCCAGTAACTTTTGATTAATGTGAGAATTTAGCTTTATACTGCAGTGTTTGCTTCATCCATTTTGTAATTTCTGCATTTTGTTTAATTTCACGATTTTCTTGATGTTATTCCACTACTGTTTCTAAGTACAGTATCTGTTAATCCTCTAGTGCTTGAAAATGAAAGCTCCTCTGTGCTACCCACTTTTTTTCCCTTTTTATGTACTGTACTGCAACAAGGGGTAGGTGTACATCTTATTACTAATCACTTCCCAGAGATGTGTCATACAGTTTTTTGTCTTGTGTACTTATGACTTATTTGTGCATTTTGATTGCTGTTTTGCCAGTAATGCGTGTTTTATAGTAGTGTGATTGTGTTTTGTGTGCACTGCGATGCCTTTAATTATGTCTACCTTTGACAGAGAACCTTATCCTTTGCAACAGCTACTGAAGTGTACTCCTTCCAGCCCTAAGGATCTCAATGTCTTGTGTACAGTTTCCATGGAGTGTGGCAATCGAGGATCCCAATAGTACTTGTGAGGTGAGACTACCTATCTGGTAGATAAAAACAGTGAACCATGGAACAATGGGATACAAAAATAAATATATTTAAGACTCATGAATTTGTATGAAAAGTTTTTGTGTAATTAAACATAAGGTTTTTTTCTCTCAACGAAAGAAAGACAGTATTTTGATGACATATTTCATGACCATGGAAAATAATTACGATGAACACTGCATTTCTAACTGGAAGAAGTGCTTGATATAATGTGTACTTTGTATGTGCAAGATTTGCCATATTTAAACCATACATCATGGAACTCATTGTTGGTTTATCACCTCACACATTCAGTCACTGACACATTCCAATTTCATGTACAACCTACCTTCCAAGACTGTGTTAGCAGTCGGCTTTTTCACAGTACAAACAATCTGGGCCAAGTCCGTGAAGTTTGCTGGTGACGAGTCTAAGCATACTTTTTGCCCCTGCCAGCGATCCCCTGTACACGAGGCACTTAACTGATAAATACTCTCGACAGTGCGCCCACCCTTAATCATACCGCTGAAGTAAGTTTTACCGTGCTGGTAACCAACTTCCTGAAAAATCATGGAGGATTACTTTACCAAGAAACTTATCCATACTTTTTTTGGCAATTATTTATGAAATGCACCTGCGTATCACTATCTTAAGATATGGGTCACTTCGGATATCATGCCATATCCCCCCCGCCTTGAAACTAGAATTATCCTTCCCTTGAAACTTCTAGTACTGTATTTTCAAACAGGTTGTTATTTACCCTTAATTCATGACTGTTTAACCCCTTTATCAAAAGATACCAGATCATCCTGGTCAAATGATTCAAATCATAAAAGTGGTCACAAAAATATAAATTCTGCCCTCAAAACACACTGTAATTCTATACTCTTTTAGTTTTCTAATGTTCATTTAAGAAACTGTGAACAGGAGCATCCTATCAGCAAAAATTTATGATGTCTATACTTCCCTATGCAGTGGATTTCAAAGGGGGTACCACTCAATTAGTGCCATGCAAGCACACTGTAGAGAAGGTACTAAAGGTTCTTTGCTGTGCTCCTTTGGACCCCAATAGTATTACTTTCTGCCATTTATTTTTACTCTATCCCCTTTGGTGTCTTCCCAAGTAGCTGTCCAACTTCTTCAACTTTAACTTGCTCAAGGTCTCACTTAGTACCTCAAAATAACAGTGGCTCACCAATACATCTTCATGTACTTGTTTACTTAAGAGTTATAAATATATAGTCTCTTTATTCACAAAATAGTTTAATTTTAAATCTTACCTTAATTTCATCAAAAGCACCAAACTGCAGAGTATGATATTTATCTATAGGAGGACGGATGTATTCACAGATTTCACTAGCCTTCAACTCCTCTAGTTGTCGGGTACAGGACACGTAAGACAACCGAGACTGAATATCATACAAGTTTGGGACCTGCAAAACAAAAATGCCTAAGAGGAATGCCATAACAATTAGAACCACATTAATTTTATACTTAAAATGCTATAATATGGCCTTGTACTTCTCTACAAAACAAAACGAGACTGATAATGACCCAACCTGGAAGATATGTTGATCACAACTTTGACTCCAATATTATGCTGGTAAATGGAGTCACTCAATCTCACCTTTAATTATGTGCACAATTTGTGGTACCTGGGTCATCTTCAAAATCTTATGCAGCTGCCAAACGAACCCTGGTCTATGCCACAACTTTTATTCCATGCTTTCATGTCTTTAATTTTCCCGTTTGAAGGTGAAATCAAATACAATTGCTACTCTTGATTATTTATCTTTGCATTTTATTACTCTTACTTGTACTTTATTTAACCCCTATGGAAGCTTCCTGATCAGTTAAAACGTCTTTTGGCTTGAAATGACAAATTTTTAATTCATTTATATTTTTCATAACTAACAAACCTGCAGACTTAACACTGGGATAAATCTTCTTTAATAAAATGGACGGGAGCACATTTCGATTATTGCCATACTGGTAATAATGTAATAATAATCCAGATTTTCTTTTTTCCTTCATTAATTTTCCCTCTCTTTTGAACTTCCTACACTCTTAAATCCACAATTAATAGTAAGTACATCTAACTGTGACACCTTTTAATGCAGGCAAGAGATGTTGTAATCATCATAAATATAGTGGTTTTAGTGAAATGTAAGTTCTACAAAAGATGGACATGCTAACAAGTTTAAGAAACATCGTTATATAATAAAACTGCCATTCTATATAATCCTAGATGTGCAACTGTTGTTACATATATGTCTTCACAATCTATGCAATAACATCACTTCTTGAACCATGTTACTTACCTTCAATTCCTTTCTGAAAAAGTACTTGAAAGGGAAGAATCTACGGAATAAAACGCTCCACCCAGAGAGCCAGTCCCCGTAGTTGGTGAAGTCTGTCTCATACTGACACCCAACGTCAATGGCTAGGATGCTTCCCATACTCCACTTATTGCGCATTACATCTCCTGCTCAGTTGAAAGAATCAAGAGAAAAATGGGTCAGAGAATGAAGAAATGGATTGTAAAGAACACTATAATTAATCTACCTTAGACGAATTCCAAAATTTAATTTTTTTACCAAAATCATTGGAATAAGTGTGATGCAAAATTTTATTCATTGCCTATAATTCATCCAAGCTTCAGTTGTCAGGGCTCATTTTTAAAATCTTACTCTACATTGTTGTTGATTAGATGTTCTTCTGTCTTTCAGTCAGAAACACAACTCTAGTAGAACAAAACAGGTGTTCAACATCTGGAAAATAATGCTTTAAATGCTGGTTAATTATCTGGTATTTTTATAAGTTTCACAAATGCTGGTAACAATTTTATCAATCCTTACACAGTAATAAAATGCAGTCAGGTTCATTTACAGCAAAACATAGACATCTATATGGCCAATAGTCGGTGATGAAAAATGTCAACCAGAAAAACAAAACACTATACAGATTAATGGTTGACAAAATAGTCACATATTTACACAGTGGTCTTACAAGACCACATACGTATTTTTTTAACAATGCCATTACTGCAGAAATTTCAGAGTCTTTCTCTGGAAATTAAGAAACTATTCACCAACCTGGAGTTTTGAAAAATACTTTCCATTAAAATTTCTAGTACAGAAAGTCGCACAGCAGCCTTACCAAACTTCCAGTTACTTCAAACATGAAAAATTAAGTGATCACGATCACCTACAACAGTTTTGAAAGTTGTAATTAAAGATTTCACAATCAATGTGAAAATCTTCTGGAATGCTTAAAATGTAAGACATAAACTTTCACATCACAAATGTCACAACACTCTATTAAGTTATGAACAGTACATTGTTACTGCAAGACGACAAAGAACAGATACACGGACATGGAGAAAACTAGGATGCCACACAAAGAACCAAAACCAAAACCAATCCAGCCACAGGTCCTGCATGCTGATAGGAAACAACCAGCATCCAGCTCCTTCCTTCTCCTGCCACCAAGATTCTCTTCTTCAAACGTAAACTGGAAACATAATGGTGACTGTAGGTAATGTGAAACATCTGAGTGTATTATTTGCTCAACTGAAAAACAGAAAATCGACAAAGATGCTTTAGAAATGTGTATAGCAAGTCCAACCCATTTTTTGAGGTAAAGTGACCAAAATTTATCAGGATCTTTTCTTTCAAATGCATGCCCAGCATACAGGGTAATTAATGCGGTAGCAGTCAACTTCAGACCCTTAAGAGAGATGAAATCTAGACTGAAAATATCTAGAGTTCACAGCAAGAAAAACCTAGCCAGCATGACAGTAAAAACTCAAGCTTGGTTACGCAAGTCTTTGCACACACTAATAATAAATTAATAGGAAGTTGGGAAAAGAAGAAATGATGAGGGGGGAAAATGAAACTGGTATCCTGAACAGTCCATAAGGTCTGGGGAAAGACTTGGATCTACTAACTAGCCAACAGAACTCATTGAGTGAGGCAGTTACACAATAAGGACCTGAAGCAAGCAAATATGAGTGCACTACCCAACCACAAGCAAAGGACCTCCATCATTCTGCTTTTTCGAAGGATTAGGCTCTGTCCAAAGTAACAGGTTTGTGACAACATATACTGTATACACCTCTGCTCTTAAAAGATTTTTTTTAACAATGAAGCACTGATTCTAAATAGTATTACTGTACAGCATCCAGATTAATATAAAGTATGTCACTGCAAAAGGTGTTTTTCTTGAATCACCAGTTCATTTCATCTTAGTACTTACTTGTACTGTGCACTAAACTGGTATCATGACATCATTGGTTAACGTGGGTTCCTGGTTATCAATGAATCACTACAATCAATGACCATATGGTAAAATTAATGTTAGCAGCCTCTTTATGGCATTTTAGTGTAATGCTACAAAACCCGATAGTTATACATTACAATCATTCTAAGTCAATGTATCTGCAAATATCTAATCTTTATAAAATGCAGAGAATTTTCCATAAAAAACTCAAGTCATTCCTTGGCATCAGTCAAAATTTTTCCTTAAATAATGAATGAAAATATATTACAGAATTTTTAAAATAATTTGGCAAAGGACAAATACAAAACCAACTGGTGATGCAACAAAATCAATTACCACCACATGTACTTACTCGACGTGAGGTTATCGGCGTAAGTTTGCTAAACGTAACCGTAAAATGCACAATTCTCAACTTGCATATGGACTGGTTTCAGGTAGCAGCATGTCTTTATGTTGAATTTACCTCATTACCTTACCTGGGACATTATTGATGTAGCAGCCATCAACTAATAAGTGGCCATCAACAGGGTCTGGCAACGGAGGGAGCAGCATAGCTATCGACATTGAAGCTCGGACATAGCGCCAAACAGCGCCTGGCATGAAAGGGGGCACAAAACTCTAATCAGGAACGGCAGTTTCTGGTGTACTGTAATCTACAGTTTATCCAAGATGACATGCAGTTTGATGAAACTTGCAATGCATTGTGTGTGCAAGTCAAACCTTTCAATTGCAAAAAAAGGTACTGCAATTTTGATGAGAATTTTTTTTTTTATCAAATACAATACATCCATCTTTTCATCAAGAAGATTTACCGGACTAAAAGTATGAAATGCCCAACAATATATAACAATGACATTTACCTGTACAAGATAACCTACAAGAGATACAGATATAACAAAACCTCCAACACTTAGCACAATACTTGCATGTAAGCTGCAACACAAACACCCTGCATATTACTAAAACAAAAAACATAAACCTGCTTCACCACTCATAAATAAGTTGATATAACAATAAAAAAAAAAACCACATAGCACAACCTTACTCCATGAAACCTGCCTAAAAGTTATTACCAAAGCATTCCTGTATCGTAAGCAACTGACAGTGCTCTAGCAAAGAAGTCCAGGTAGGTTTTGCTTAATAGCAACCTGAAACTAAACTAACAAAAGCACTGGTAAGTGATAACTTTCAAACTTTAAAATGACCTACATGCAAAAAACCAAATAAAATAAAAAAAACATACTCTTTACAAGGTATGAATCTACTCAACACTAAAATATTTACGGTACAAACATCAACAAATCTGTCAAATAACTTGGAATTCATTAGTTCCATTTTACCATAAACCAAAGCATTAATATATGCATAAAAGTACAGCATTTGGTTATGGATTCTGCTGGCCTTAAAAAGAGCCAATTAAACAGCTAAGCACCTTCTCCTACTACTTGGCAACTTCTGGATACTACCAAAAAATTTGAGACAAATGTCACTTAACAATGGTCTTTGAAAATCTAATTGGCTGGAAATTATTGCGTGGAAATAAAACATATTTTTTCCTTTTTTTATCAATTTTCAAAGCAGTATAAAAATACTATCACTTTGTAATAAAATGTGAAAATATTATATTTATATATGTGAGATAAATTCAATTACACACTTTTAAAAAATATAAAACCATCAAAACGTCAGTACCTCTAACACCAAGATTTCAACCTGAAAGGCCCTGTTGGTGTTCAAAACAGATTTTACTTATGAGAAAAAGCTATATTACGCGTGTTTAACAAAAGATGGATGTGAATCTGTGAGTATCCAACTTTTTTTTTTTTTAGCTGTACCTAATTACTAAATAAATGTGTCATCAGCATTCCAACATTATTAAAAATAAAATCAGTTTCTCACCGTGATCAAGAATCAATAATAATCACGACCAAGCAAATATCAAACATTAAAACTGCAGGTGTTTTGGTGATTACGCTCTCGTTAAAACTCTTGAGAGCGAGAAGCAAAATAAAACTCGACATGACAAAAGAAATTTCCACATTCGGGTGATAAACCTCATCTCTTCAAGCATTCCCATCTTCCTTCCACACTAAATACAAGACCAATGGTGCCACAGGTGAGTTGAGAATTAGTACTGTTATATAAACTCAATGTTCACAAGCCTCAAACTGAAAAACAATGTAGTGTCATATCCTGCATCAAAACACTCTGGAGAAGGACCCTTTTTGATAGCGCAGCTGCTGTTCGCTCCTCAAAGAAGCGAGTTACGTAACTCCTTCGAGGACTCAGAGAGGTTACCAAAAATAGGGTTTTTTATTCACCAAAACCTGTTGTATATGAAGATGAAAAGATGACAAAACTAACACATGAACAATCCTACAAATGTTCCAACATCCTCGACAAACAGAGAGATGATTAACATCAATTATTTCACACACTTCACTCCTAAAAATAAAATCATGCAAGGACATTTTCTTCTTCATCTAATAAGTGAGAAATTGAGAGGAGCAACAACTACAGGAATGGACCTACATACATGACAATTACAATCACTCACTTCTACATGCACGGTTAAAAGTTAGCAGTGAGCTCGACAAGACACACACGGACTTGAACATGCAGCATTACCTCTGTAGGGTTTGTTGGGAAACACAAAATAAAGGAAGGAACATAACAGAGTATCAAAAGCCAGAGGGATGGATGCTTAGCAAGTCTGCCTTCATGAGAAAAATCTGCAAGCAGAGACACAATTATACTGCCTAAACACAGCAACAAAAACTGGGGCTAGAAAAAAAAAAAAAAGAGAAGGAAAACTTCCGTTAGTTCATGATACTTCACACAATGACTAAAATAGGCTTAAATTATGCAAGATCTGTAAGTCAGCAACTGTTTTAAATTTGTCATTTCACTCACTTTCCTTACTCATGTCTTGATCACTGAAAACCTGACAACGAAGCTTGGATTTGAAAATGTGGGCATGTGCTCGGCAAGAACTAGAGTCCTCTCTGAAGCCCTGAAATGCTTCTTGTAAGGATTAAATGCCATGATGAATCTGTATTCCCAAGAGTCTACTGACAAGTTGACATTTCAAAGCTCTTAATCTCACAAGCAACTAGATCTTTGCCAAGTTTTTTTATTGTGAATTATACCATAATTTGGATGTTAACAAAACCCCAAAACTAAGTGTGCTATAATTACTGCCCCGATACAGCTATACCTGGCAGGTTGTTGACATAGCCGCCATCGAGTAGCATGTGCCCGTCATGAGGATCGCAGAGAGGTGGCATATACCACGAGAGGGACATAGATGCTCGCACGTACCTCCATGTGGTCCCTGCAATACCCACTGGTGCTTAATACATTTCCTCAGCTATCACTAAAACAGCTAACACTGACCAGCTAATCACTGTACAGATATTGTATAATAATAGCTAGCAGCAAAATCAACAAAAGAGCCATAAGGGGGACACTGCACTAAACAGCTGGGTAAAGTTTATGTTTTGTAAAAGCAAACGAAAGTCATTTTAAGGTCAGCACTGCCAAAAATATATATATAAAAAAAAGTATTATTAATCAAACTTCAGTTTGCATAATCTTACCCTTAACACTACTGTACAAGTTAATAATGCTTCATTAAAAAAGAATTAAGAGTGCTTTAAACTGCTTCAGTAATACAGAACACTTTCACCTACTGCTTTAAAAAAAGAGAAAGCGTCAGAAAAAAATGTTTTTATTGCTACTCTAAGTTTTTAGAAATCAACTCTTGAATCATCTAGAGGTACAATATCACAATCTTGCACACAAAAAAAACCTTCTGCTTTATGAGTCACATCAGGATTTTGCGAAACTGTAAAGCAATACATTTAAAATTATTCCTCAACACAGTAAGTAGTAAGGAGCACATCTGTCGTACACATACGATAAGAATAAGATGGATTTGTTCTTACAAATAAAGATATTAAAGTATTAAACTAAGTTCCACAAGAGCTATAGAAACTAAAATGAGCTTCCTAAACCACAAACTACAAAAATTTTACAGTACAACTTCAACCTCAAACAGAAGTCCCCTTAAAGATACAGCCATAAAAACTAAGTTCCCTACAAAAAAGAAAAATCAGTATAGAATGTATACTACTTACTCTTTTCCTAAATAGCTACTAGCCACTAACTTGAGCAATCTGCTCAGTGCACTGGGAATGGCCCTTAGACTTTGGTAGCAGTGTTGAATTTAGTACATTGCACTGTACTGTACTTTAAAAATAGACAATCCCCAGATTACGGCGGTTTCGGTTTACAGCGCTCCAACTATACGGCGCCTGGCTCACAGCGCCATTAACCTGATTTTACAGCACCGCAAACCTGGTTTTACAGCGCTTACAGTGCCGTAAGCATCATTTATTCTCAATATGTTCCAGTTTACGGCTTTTTTCGGGTTATGGCAAGCCATCAGGAATGGAACCCCCGCTGTGGGGACTGCCTATACTTCAGCATAGGATATATAAACCCCAATGATGAAGCATGTATATTAATAAATTTGATCATAATCCAGAAGCCATTGTGATTTAGGAATAATTACTTCGGTATAGAAATAAAAATAATGAATCTGGAACAAGGAGGCACTCGGGTAACAAGAAACCTCACCCAGTGCCAAAAGACTCCTGGCATTTGCTCTCGAGCATAACTTTCGTATCTGAGAAATAACTAGTCACCCCTTGAAAGACTGATTTCGATTTCTTCTGTATCTCAGCACCTTTCCTCTTTTCTTATAGAACACTGTTCCAATCTTTGCACCATCCCCACCAATTTTCTTCACACAGTGCTTACGACTGTGATACTTAAGAGAATTAACAGTGGGGTGACGTAAGAGCTTTTCTCCTAGATTTCCCACAAGGGATTAAGGCTTTTATACACAAAGGTGCGGTCTCAACCTTGGTTACTATTATTGCTATTATATAGTATTATTATTGACAGCCCAGCTACAACTCTGACTGGAGAAGCAGAATAGCACAACCAAGGGCCCTAATAGGGAAACCAATTCATTGTGGAAAAAGAAATAGAGAAGAATAAATTATGAAAAAGTAGTAACACAAAAATAAAGTAAAACCATAGAAAACGAAAACGGCCACTTAGTTAGGAAAAGAGGTGTATCAATAGGAATGATGTGATATATGTTTGCTGTATAGTGTACTTGAGTCTACAGTTTCTTTTCTTGCATTATGAAAAATTCTCTTATTTCTTAAACAAAGATTTCCTTTCCTACAAACATTTTCCTGTGTCTCCTGAAGAATTGTATTATCTGATTTGTTTTAAAGATGGATCCTAAATTCCCCCCCCCTCCCAGAATGATGAAAGATGAACAGCTCCAATTAAAGAGGTATCCAGAATTTCTCAGCCAAAAATTCCCAAAATGCTACAATGCATTTCTCTTGTTTTTTGTTCCCAAAATGCTACAATGCATTTCTCTTGTTTTTTGTTCCCAAAATGCTACAATGCATTTCTCTTGTTTTTTGTTCCCAAAATGCTACAATGCATTTCTCTTGTTTTTTGTTCCCAAAATGTTACAATGCATTTCTCTTGTTTTTTGTTCCCAAAATGTTACAATGCATTTCTCTTGTTTTTTGTTCCCAAAATGTTACAATGCATTTCTCTTGTTTTTTGTAACTTAAACTGTTGAGATAATGATTCATCCCATGTGTTCCCAAAGTTCAAAGGCATTTTAAGATGTTCTTCATAAAATAGAGATTCAACTTTGGTTTCATTCTGGTATTATTAGTATAGAACTTTCTATTATTATTTTATTATTATATTATTAAAAGGTACTTTCATCAAAATCACCAAGTCCTCACAGGAAATACTGCCTCGTACTTTACTAACATTCTTTCACTCTCTTCCTGCCTAACTGGTCAACTTCAACTTTAATCCAGTTTTCCCACTCCAGGTGACACCTAAAAGAATCTAGAAAATAACAAAAACAGTAGATTCCCCTTCCCCCCCTCATCAAGTCATATTTCTTAACTTTCACAGGTCTGGCATAGAAGATATGTTCTAAAACCAGGGGAGACAACTGGAACAAGGTAGAATTACATTTAAACAGCACCTCAACTTAACAGATCCTTCGGGAGTCTGGCCTTCCTGATAGATAACAGTCCTCCAAGTAACAAAGACTCAGTATTATAATCCTTGAATATTTTCTGGTCATCTTACAGCTAACAGCAAGAGCTCTTAACCCAAACTAATCTGTACTTGACACTTATATTCAATTTAAGAGGCATATCTAAAAATGTATCACATCTGAAGTGGCGGCATGGGGAAAAATAATCATAATATGGTAGCCGTTTAGTAGAGAAGCCTGCTAAGTTGAGGCATTATTTTTTGGAGAGCAAATTTGGACGAGACTGAATGGGAGGTAAGCTTGTGGTTGAAGAGTTGCTATACAGGACCTAACTTGAAACGGCACACAGTATTCCCAAGCGTAACTTAAGCTACGGTAACCTATTTCATCTACAGGGCCCATTCCCGTAAAGAATAACTCCCAATAGTATTAGTTTCTCACATTCCTGAAATGGGAGTATTTCACTGTTGAAATGCACTTGTATTTTCTTGACTTTGGTAGTAATTTTTTTATAATTTATGCCAGTTAATGTATCTGAATGTCAGATGAATGATGGGAATTATTTTTCATAGTAGCTGTGTAAATAAATCCTTAATCCACTTATATATGGCTGCTCTGGAAAAACAAAAATACAAATAATGGATGGTTTTTTCCAGTATACAGTGAAGGCCTATTATTATCATTAACTTATTTGCAGTAAAGTACACCTGATAAATTACATAGAGCATTTTTTCAGTCTGATTATGTATATTATAGCAAACGGTAGTTTTTGCTGCAAAAACTTATCTAAAGAGGTAGAGGGATAAAACTATAAGAATCATTAGCTAATTTTAAAGGTGTGCAAAATGTAAACACACTTTGCCATTACCTGATCAGTTTACAGCTTTTAAACTCTGTTCATACTCATTATTTGTGTACCTAAACTTTTTAACACCTAAATGATCGAAGAAATAAAATTACCAAAAAGTACTGAAGAAGGATGAACACTAACAGACATGATAAAAATCTAGTCTTTCAAGGGAATGACCTTGATACTAGTACTCTTAAAGTTATCCAGATATTAAAGCACAAGAACTTTCTACAGATATTACACTTTATGCAAAAGTTAAATAACAAAATCCCCAAACCAAAATGAATACAGAGACTCCTGAAAACATATCAGGAAATGCATTCTCCCACTGTCTCAGTAACTTGGCCAGTGATGCAATACCACTAAACCTTGTTTACGAGGTTGTCCTCCATCTTCCACTGAATGGTGAGATTCAGCAAAATAGAATTTATCTGGCACGACAGCCTACGAAATTGATAAATTAAACTACATATCTCTATTGTGGCCACTGTATGTGAAAATCTACAAAAATGTTTCATGGGTAAATACTGTCTTCAAACAATACACATCAGCTATGAAATGGTAGCTTCAGTGCATCTGAGGATCAAAGCACAAACAGTTGAAAGTTACCATTTTATCACTGATGTGCACTGTTTAAATGCAGGTATTTATTTAAATAACATAATTGTCGATTTTAATTTACAATTTCTGGTCACAGTTTAGTGATGTGTTTAAGTATGGCCACTGTCTGCGTACTCTCAACACTGCTTTTTGTTAACCCTCTTGACTCCGTGATGAACCAACTAAAATCCAACCCCAAAGGACCCTAACAAGGATGGGATGTGTCATTTTCAGCAATATTCAACCTGTCATTTTGACCTGTCGTGTCTTTTTCTGCTTTTAATCATACCTCAATATCAGTACAATTATTCTGCTTTAAAATGACACCAGAAATGAATACATAACATGAGTATGTTAACATGCCTCTCAAATTCCACCTGACAACCTTATGCACTGTATGCCACAACAAAATGGAAATAAAATCAAACATTTAACAAGCTCTCAAACCCAGTTCATTTTTTGTACACACGAAGAAATTCATCACAACTATAATAACTGGCCTCAATTTTCAATTGACCGCACAGGTGCTATCACCACAAAGCTGAGCCAGCTACCTTCACAAGACTAAGCCAACAATCTTATAAACACTGGAACAAATGCAGTGTGAAAGGAAATAAATCATAAAAACATCCACCAAGTTGAGCAAGCAAAGCTCAGACAAAACACATTTGTATCCTACAGGAAATATCTACCACTCTAACTACAAATCAGACGACTGACAACAGTTGGTTAACTTCCAAAAGAAAAGCACAGTACAAAATGGGGGAGAAGCTTACAGCAATTTTTTACAACAGCAGAAAAAATAACGATGCAAATAAAAATTTCTGTCATTTGCAATGCAACAGACTGAAAATACAAAATACAACTACAGGATAAGCAGGACACACAATACTCTAAATGCACTCCAAAGCAAGGAAACAAAAAATGTATAAAAGATAATGTTCCACGTTAACGGCATTTGTGTCTAAAGAGAGTCTCTCTCTCTCTCTCTCTCTCTCTCTCTCTCTCTCTCTCTCTCTCTCTCTCTCTCTCTCTCTCTCTCTCTCTCTCTCTCTCTCTCTCTCTCTCTCTCTCTCTCTCTCTCTCTCTCTCTCTCTCTCTCTCTCTCATGTAAAGTCTAACCAAAGGAAAAAATTGTAACCAGAGTATAAAAGGCAATCTCATAAAACAAAAGAGGGATATATACATAGCAGTGTACAAAGCACAGGAAAACAGCTGACCGTTCAATTGTAAATGAATAGGGATCCTAAGCGAACAGCTACTTTGACTCAAACTGCTGGATCTGGCTGTATCAAACATGCATCAGTACATGGAAACATGCAATTCTTGTCTAGTCGTAATCCACGCATGAAGAGAATATCCTGAGCTATCACAAAACAGCTACGAGAGAAACAAAATCACGGTACGCTAATCAGTCCAAAACTGTATCCTATAATGTGAATTTGTTCTTACTCCTATAAACATATGACTCACAATTTGTAACCCACTAACCCAGGACATGTTCAATAGAAACAAGGCTACAAACTTGCACAATGACAGACAGACAAATGGAAGAGGTGAAAACATCTCCCTTCATTCAAGTCTTTGCAAGATGGTCTACTTTTGTGCTAGATGTGACTGAAATCCCTTCAAGGTTGTAGAAAGAATTGTGACGACACACAGACAAAGAGGGGAAAACTGTAGCCACACCCATACACCAACTCTGTCAATATGGGATCAATACTTGTATACACACACACACACACTCTCTATGCTGAATGTAAAACTATAGCACTTGAATACCCGAGAAAACAATGCAAAAAGCACTGAAAACAAGAAAAAATCATGTTATTATGATCAATGCATTGCATATACTATAACAAATCAGGTATTGTAACAACTTATACAAAATTATACACAGTATTTCACAAAAGTGAACAGGAAAAATGTTGCTTCCTATTAAGACAAAATCACTGATTTAAAATGCATTAAAAAAAAAGCAAAAATAAAGAATAAAGATGTCAGAAATGGTAAAAGCTATAGGGTCATGTAATGTGTAATAGTTGTACTGTATGTCTCAAAAACAAATCTAAGAAAAGTACAATATAAAAAGAAATAGAAACGAAATGGAATACAGAATTTAAGTCAAGGGCCAAGTGCTGGGACCAATGAGGTCATTCAGCGCTTAAAGGGAATTTGAGAGTGGAAAGGTTGTAAAGGTGCAACAAGATTAAAACCTTGCAGCTGCACTATATAACAATTGTTAGGAGGGGGTGGAAAGTATGATGCATGATGGAATATAAACAAAGGTACAGTAAAAGAAATGGAAGGGGCTGCAGCTAGGGACCAAAGGGATGCTGCAAAGAACCTTAAGTAATGTCTGCAGTGCACCGCACGAGGCAAAAAGAATAAGAATGAACTCAAGAGCATTTCCCAGCAACATTTTTTATACAGCATCGGCAAGCCTAAGTATAAAGTTGTTTCCAAGTGGAATGAAGAGTTACTGTATGAACAATTACCCCAACATATCCAAGAAATCTGTATTCATAACAATATCTGTGAGCTGAAAGTAATTGCTTCCATGAATGCTGAATGTAGTTTCATTCTTGCTAATTTACATTTTCATTTAATCAATTCAAACTTTTTGCTTTAAAGAACACACAGAAGCAAAATGAACTCGGAAGAACCATATGTTTAATCGTATGGTACTTCATTCCTAGCCGAGGTATTAAAGTT
This sequence comes from Macrobrachium rosenbergii, assembly GCF_040412425.1. NCBI lineage: Eukaryota > Metazoa > Arthropoda > Malacostraca > Decapoda > Palaemonidae > Macrobrachium > Macrobrachium rosenbergii. The sequence goes on along the minus strand of NC_089788.1, from coordinate 74,688,031 downwards.
TCAGCCAAAGCATATGGTTTTCCCAAGTTAATTTTATTTCTATGAGCCGTCAAATTTATAGAATGCTATTGGGTTACAGGATGACAATCTGTTTACTTTCTCCAAGTTAGGTGCCCTCTTTCTTGCTTGCATTTGGCTCAAGCTAGATAATTGTACCACGATGTCTGTCTCTCCCTAAAAATAATGTTATCTTGCTTTTTAGTGCACTGATGGCTAACTACCAGTGAATGGAAGAGACGTCTCGTTTATTGTTGAATACAGGAGTACTATCACAAATGTGTTTTGGTTTAGTTAACACTCAGTGACCCAGTGTAAAGACCTTGTCAGATATGAATGAATAGACCATTTGTGAATAAATGTTTTTCTATAGAATTGAATAAACAGGACAAATCACTTCCAATATTAGTGCTTTGTGAGAAAGACCTGTCACCACCCAAGAGGGAAACTCATAATGCATGCTTGTTTTTCTCTTTACAAACAAGTCTGATTCATGCAGCTATCACAGGCTCAGCTTCATAACAATAAATAAAATATAAAATCTAGCTTTTTTTTTTAAACAAAATTATAATTTAGCTCAAATTCATAGTCCACAAAGTTCCTATAAATTTAATTCCCAGTTCAAGAGAAAATTGTCTGTTGGTTGGCAGAAACGCACGAGACCCACGAATCCTCCAGTTCCAGAGACCCACGAATCTTCCAGTTCCAGAGATAAGAACCTCACTTTTTCATAGTGTAGCTAGCTTAAAAGGAACTAAGGAACCATCTCAAAACATACTGTCTGCCTGCCTACTGCATTATACAAAACTTACCTGGCAAAATACTTTCAATAATTTCAATAAATCTGGGGCAGCAAAAATGAAAACCCCATCAGTTGGAAATAAAAAAAATTCACAGAAACTTCACTCAAGTCTTCTTTAATGCCCTAGCAAAACATGAGAAAGGCTTAAAATGGGTAAGTACCTGTGATGAAGATGACTAATACTGTAATTATGTAGAAATGATCAAGCAAAATGTCTGGGGAAAACTGAGGCCTACTTACATGCTAAAGACAAAAAATGAAGCACTTTCTCTGCCTGAAATCTGGGGATCCGCAAAACGTATATGCAATGCTGCCAACCAGATGATTTTCTTTCGAACTGTGAATACAGTGTCTAAGAAATTTAGGACCATAAATTTGGGCTACACTATGAGTACTGTAATAAGATTGTTGCAAAACAATGTTAGATCACAGTCTTTTATATATATACTGTATATATATATGGAAATGCTTGTATTAGGCAATAGTTATTTTTCATTTTCTAAAACTGTGAATGTATAGCGTTCTGTGGTTTGTATTAAATAATTACTATTTTCGATCTCCAACTGGCAGGGAAATTAATTTCTGTATTGTCCTTATTCCTCTACGTTTCCTAAAATGTCTGTTTTCGAAGACGTAATAATTTCAAGATTAGAAAACTCTGATTAGAAAACTCCATCTCTAAATGTTTTTATGCCTAGTTTCAAGAATATTTTGGTAAATACACAATCTACCAGGAATAGAGTATATATGACATGATATTCATTCAACTTCAAGTCTGTATTAACAATGTTTACTGATGTGATTGACATAAACCCATTCTACCAATTTTTTCAATAAATACCTATCAAACATAAACTTTCAGTTTCAATTTACTGTGTTTACCTTTGACAAGAGGAAGAGGATATTGCTCCCTATCTCTCAAAACTCAATTCCCTCTGAAGACAGACTCTGTGGCTATCGACTCAATTATTATTTTTATTCAGAAGACGAACCCTATTCATATGGAACATGCCCTCAGGGACCATTGACTTGAAAATCAAGCTTTCAAAGAATATGGTGTTCACTTGAAAGAAGTAACAGAAGGTAATAAGAAATACAGAAAGAAGAGATCAATTATTAAAAAAGAAAACAATACACTGAAAAATTAGTAGATAAGTAGCTAAAAATGTAAGTAAACTATTAAAATACAGGAAGAATTGTTTTAGGATAGTACTAATTCCAAAAAAAACTAGTCCTTACAGCACAATTCAAAATTGGGAAATGGGGACCATCCTGCATTACACTGAGGACATGAGAAAATGTCTCTTCGACCTTAAACACCGACTTTTATTTTCGGAGCTATTCAGTCTTAAAAAAGGTCTTTAAAATCCTACAAAACGTTATAAAAACTTTCTGTGCTGAACAGTATTAAACAGGTACCTATACGCAGTACAAAAAATTCATAAGCAATCAACTTGTCTTTACAGAATCCTTCCAAACATATATAAACTAACATTAATACCTACAACTACACAGTAATAACAGTAAGATGCATACAAATCAATGCAAATGTTACACTACTAAATTCTGTACCAACACTATTTAAAACTATTCATTACCAACAAGATTTAAAAACTGAAAAATAAAATCTATCATCTTCTATAGCAACACAAAGATTTTGTTTAAATATTTTGTAGTTATACCTTTTCAGAACCTCCCTTCCACTGGGATTTTCTATTTATAAATTCATTCATTGACAATTTTCCTTAAAAACCCCAACTTTTATAAGGATAGTGTTTAAACCCTGGCCCCCCCTCAGATCCCATAGACATCATCCAAAGGCCACTCAACATCAGATGTTAATGGCTATCATTCATTAATTTAATAATTTTCTACGTCATCTGACATCACCAAAATTTCAGAGTGTCAATTTTCAAAGTACCGTTTAATCACACCTCCATGTTACATTGTTGGTTCTCAAAGGGCTTTTCCAAAATATAACTTTTTGTTAAGGCGATTCTTATCTTCCTATGCAGTTCACTTTGTCCATTGTTTCACTACTGTAATACTATTATTGCATTTATAGACTTTATGGCTCACCCAAATGATTTGTTTCTACAAGGGAGGTGATACTTGAAGCATGGTAAAGTTAAAGAAGTTGGACAGTTAAGTAGGAAAGTTGGAAGAGACAAAAGGCGAATGGATGGAAAGTAAAAGGCAAGAAGCAATGCATCAGAGAAGGGATTCCGCAATGAATCATCAGTACCACATCCAGTATGCTGCACAAGGCTTACTCTACGCAGTGCCTCCTTCAAAAGACTACTAACTTGCAATGCTTTAAGTAGATGATATTCCTTTCCCTAATATAAAAGCTAGAGCTACCAATTACTATTTAGTTACACAAGATTACTTCATCTTAACATACATATCAATAACTTGGTACTGTATAACAATATTAACGTTCCATGCACATTTCACAAGGATGAACTCTAGACATCAAATGTGTACAGTACACGAAAAATAATGTGCTCTTTCTGTTATCACATCCTAATAGTGCTCTGTACATACACAAACAACTTCTAAAAGGGCTGGCAGAGCTATATAAAGCTACAGGGTAGCAACATGAATACAAGTGAAGGAATAAAAAGTGTCATTCCAAAATACAAAATGGATACAACACTCAAACACAGAGAAAGACACAGCTGCTAAATACTGCAGAAGCAATAATTACACGGAATAACAGTTATACTTTTATTTCTTTCATCCAGTCACTAAGGGAGGCTTTTATATCAACACAATTCATAAAGCAATGCTTCATTTAAAATAATGAATTTTAGATTTGGAAAGATATTTTTATAAATCTACAGACTGAAACAAAATAGAATTTGATCCTTAAATCTTGGAGTGTTATGTCAAAATTTATTTGCATCTACCAAACAATCCCCCACCCTTGTTCCAGTAATTTAGGAGATAACTGAAGGCTTGATTTTCAACAAAATCAAGGTTACAACAGTTTCCTTAAGTCTCGAAGGGTGATACCTTTAATTAACGGCATATACTCAAGCAATCAAGAAGCCATGCACTAAAATATTTTTAAACCTTAATCAGAACACAGCTCCGCAGAAAACCCAGATAAACTTGCATTACGTCAAAGTACACAATCTGAATTTGTTTGCCTACCACATAATTCCTTCTTCACAATTACGTTCATACTTGAGTGCTCCCGTAAACTAGTACACACCTCATGCAGGTAATGTATATATTGTACCTTAATTATTCCGAGGTCAAAAGATATGAATCTACTTCCAGTAACTCCATTCAGTTACCTAAACTCTCAAAAGATATGAATCGCACTACACCACAGCAACAAGAAATATCTCTCCAAGTTCAAGGGAAGTATTGAAATGCCACCAATGGTCAATGTCACATCAAGTTATGAATAGATATTAAAATTCTATGAATAATCTACATAAACCTTAACTAAAATCGATCTTCAAATAATTTAAACTATTGCTAAAAAACTAACAGCCTGGCCTCACCTGTATAGCATTCATTTCTCAAACAATTATGAGGACAGAGGGATATTTAACATACAATTCCTAGCAATCAAAGGCTGACATGACTGTAAAACATAATTTTCAATATCTACAATACTCCACATCACCGTAAGCAAGTTTCTTAATCATTTCAGTGCCAAAATAGGCACATAATCTGAACACACTTGGGCACAACAGAGTATTTTAATGATCTCTACTGCAAAACAAATATAGTACATTAACCATGGAACTAAGGAGTTGGAAAACAATGTAATGATCATATTCTAGATATTAGTGTTTCTTATCATTGATCTTCCAATACACAAATCTAACATCACATTTTTCGATTCCCATCATGCTTTTATTAAGAATGAGAAATGAAGTCTGGTAGGGCTATAAAAATGCTATGATAACCGAACAAACATGGCAGTAGAATATATGTAGTATTCAAAGGAAAAACTAATTTTAGTTCATCATGAACTCATTTGTCCCATAACCGCCTTATTTTCATGGGCAAGGAAATACACAGTCACACTACCTTGTAATGTTCAAGACATAATAGGCTCTTACTGCACATGCCCAGACCTACTTGTGATGCTCACTTTACTCCTCACTATTTCATGTTAACCAAGAGAGTCAACACTGTTGCTCCTCGTAGGAACAACTTGTAAAGATTATCTTTGTACTATCGGTATTTCCATTACTTTCATTTCACTGTTTCATTAATTTCTCATCGGTGTTTCCTCTCTGTTTGTGATTTGATGTCTTTCTGCATAACAACGCCATAAGGAAGGCCACAGTTTGGACTTCTCTTCTTCAAGATAACGTCTCCATGTCTCCTTCTCCACTTTTGTCTGCCAAGGAGCATGTTTCTTCAGACAATGTCTCAGCTCTTGCCATGTCACCTCCACCAATTAGGTCTGAAGGCCAACACTCTCACTGCAAGAAGAGGAGAGCCAGGAACACTGCTTCTCATGTCGCCGTCTCTTCTGTTTCTGATGCTTCCCAGATGCTCATAAAGACCATCCACTCTCCCAGCACGCACAATGCTCTCTTTACAAGTTCTGTCACTCCTATTCAGGATATTTCATCCATTACATTTCCTCTGACTTTTTCAACTTCTACCACCTTTGACCTTGCGTGCTATTTGCCTCCAATTCTGACTCCCCATATCCTCTCCCATCATGCTGGTCCCAGCACTGATTTCTTGCAATATGTGAGCCACTGGCTCTTTTCTTAACACTTTATGCCCTTCATGGCACCCCTTGACTAAACCGTCTCCCTCTGCTGTCATAGAAGGCCCTTTATTTCCTCCTCCTGCTATTCCACCACTATGCCTCGGCCCATACAGGAGATTAGTGCCATTATTGCACCTAACGGTGCACTGTGAGCATTGCTAAATGGTGTTTGCAGCATCCCTTCCAACCCCTAGCTGCAACCACTTTCTAGCTTTTTACTTTTCCTCCATCCCCACTTCCTCTCTTCAATCTTGCTGTCAAACCTCTCTATTGCTTCTTGGTGCAACAGTGGGGTGTTCCAGTTCACCATTAGATCTTTGCACTTCCATTCTCTCCATTTTCTATACATCTTTATCTTCTGTCCAACAACTCCATCTCCCTCTTTACCCTGTCTTAAGTGATGCCCCAGTGCTTGGCTTGACAGCCTAAATTTCAAAAGTCAATCATAAATTAACTATACCTCAACTTGAGGATATCCATTCCCTAACCTCTATAGCTAGTGAATCAAGCCCTCCACTCCCTGCCTATACTGTGACCATCAAATCTGAGAAACAATCCCTCCACCTCATAGCTTTAGAAGATTGCCTTCACCGGAACTTTTTTCCCACTAATCTAAAAATCAGAGGGACTGCCCTCCTTCCTTTCCTTCATGTTGAATGAGGATTACTTTACACAAACAAAAGTGAGGGGTAAAGGGGGTGTAGTGTGCAGGTCTAGGAATGCACAGCAAGAACCTCTCAAGTTTTCAATGGCACAAGTTGGTGCAATTGGGTATTTCCTCAAACACAGAAATAAAGCATGATATGATTAAAAGGTTAGTAAGAAAAAACTTTTTGGGCTTTAAAACATTTTTCAATACAGTCCCATCATTTACTATGACTCGCATCCACGGTCTTCACAGAATCTAAAAACATCATTCCTACACAAAAGATCATCTGACAGCTGGGTTCCAGGTAGGCATGAAACTTACTTTTTGTGTAAATCGTTCTGTTTTCAACTACAGCAGATATAAGGAGTGTTACTTTTATTACAAATTTTGATGCACCATGCAATGGTCATGACGAAAATTATAGGCCTGCAATGATGCCTTTCATTACCTTGCTGAATACCCCAAGCATGATATACCTATGCCCAAATAAAAGTGTCCCTTGGCACAACCTGGGCCAATCTGAAAAAAGGGACAGCCAATTGAAGCATCAGTGTAAAAAGTAACTTTCTACTCAAGCAAGGGAAAACACATCTCTGCTAGAGAACAGGCACCAATGGTTGGTTTTGTCTTTTAGAGTTGTGTTTCCACTTTCAGCTGTGGCAACCAGACCTCTTGCCTTTCTCATAAGAAATTAGTCAAGTGCAGCTTAATCAGTGTGGTTGAGTCATAGTGAAGACCTGGGGTAAGATGAGGCTTGACTTGATACCATGGTCTCAAATGAAGCGCCTAGTTTGTGAAAAAGTGAGATTCTTGCCTATCTGAAAACCTGGATCCCTATGAAATATGTAGGATGAGGGCTATCCAGCCAGTGAACAATCCCTTTCTTTTGATTCAGGATTGCTGTCTACAATTCGTAAGGACCACAACTGTGGGCTTAGGTAAATAGCATCTCTTTCAGTGAGTACCTAAGGAAAAATTTATGCACAATAATGAAAAAAAATTGTGGCAATTATGCCTGAAAAGTATACTCCGTAGACAAACTTTGTTATCACCTCAAGACGACTGAAAAAATTATATTTCATCTTTGGGGTTAGGTTATTCATTATTCCAACTGTACGGCATTTCAATTGTTTCCAAGTCCTTGGTTCCAAGGTTTTATACTTTAGTTAAAAAAATCAAATAAAACTAAACATCCAAAACCAGTTACCTAAGGCTAAAAAAAACGCTATGATCACAACTGACTGCTGTAATTTCACGCTGCAGTCATCAACTGAGTTACAATAACTGGTAAATATAAAAATAACCTCCAAAACTCTTACCATGAGTATGAATTCTGGCCACTGAATCAGTGATGTCCGTGGTGAGAGTGAAATATGGAAGCCACAAATCTTCAATGTTGGTGTCACCCAGCGCTTCGTGGATGAGTTTGTTGAAGCCAGCAGCTGAGAACATGGAAACTTCTGGATACGTGAGGTCTAAAGCCATGCGCCATTTACTTGTCATTTTCTGGAAAGGATTTTCACTTTTAAGCCATTGGAGAACCTTTCCCTTGGTTAACAATACCTACAGTCATATTAGCAATAATGTTACAAGCATTCAGTACATTTGTAATACACAACACTAAATGCCGAGATGGCGTTCGCCTTCAATGTTAGAGACTAACATTGAAAAATGAATGGTATAATTTTCACATAACCATAAAAAATCTGGTACAGTAAAAACCAAATTTTTACTACAATGAAAGTACAATAGAAAGGGTCTTTGTGGGATTCTATAAAACAGGGCCTGAATATCCTATACAAGTTTTTAAATAAATATAAATGAACCTCTTTTTCCTGCCAAAAACTACTGTGGGGAAGGGAAGGGACCAAAATATGGAAAAAATTAACATGCATCTGTAAATGGGTGAGGGAACAACAAGCTATACTAATCCCCTTTAAACCAGCTCCAAATGTTTTGGAATTGCACTACTCACCATACTCCATTCTCTCGCTTTCTGCGTTACTCTGGTGAAGTCTCTCTCAAGGCAATACAATGCGCCATACAGGGCGCCTATACTAACTCCAGCAACCATGTCGATAGGAATCCCAACTTCCTGAGCAACGAAATAATTGAGAATTGTTAACAAAATATATAAACAGCACAGCTCGAAGATTACTTGTGCTACCTACAATCAACAGCATGATAATGTCCTAGCAGTTACCTCAACCTCAGTAGTATACTAACTCCAGATTCAGCACAGACAGGCTTTTAAAGTATTTGTACACAAATTTTTAAACTTCTCCCTAAGAGAAATAACATAAATGTACAAGCTCTAAAACCAACAAAGTAAAGTGTAGACTTTCAAAATTATATTAACTGTATATATGATAGTTTTTTAAATGAACAACAACTTTCTCTCCCCTTACTAAATATCCTTACCTTGATGGCTTTGATCATGCCGATGTGTGCAGCTCCTCTTGCGCCACCGCCACCAAGAACCAAACCTATGCTGGTGCCCGTCAACACTCGAGCAAGACGGCAGAAATCACTGTGAACATTGGGCTTTGACGAAAATACTTTCTCAGTGTAGTATTCAATCTGAAAATACGAAAATTTTCAACTTTTACAAGAAGTATCACATGTCCATAATACTGTTGCATGAACTACTGATGTATAGGGATCTTTGTATGTACAGATTTTCACTGCTCCTCCTACAAATTTAAACAAAACATCAGCCCCCATGCTTTTCAAAACATTCCATCAACTTTGAATTACTCACAGGAAAACATGATTAACTCTTAGGAGTCTGACAGTCAAGAACAAATAAAAAAATGTATTGGACTTAGAAAGTTCTCACTGTAATATTTTTAAGTAATCAAACAAACCTAAGAGTACACGATGAAAAAAGACTTTCCAGCAGACTTTGCAATTAAAAATAAATATGTCAAAAGTAGCCTCTAGCTTATTACAATATAAATTCAATTTGACCTCTGTTGTAGTCTGCAATTTGCTGCAATAAGAAGCAACCCTCAAAATTGAACTGAGCGCAGTTTTACTCACAATTTTTGCGGGTGGCCTCTTATGATACATGCGTTTGGGAGCCTGGATGTGATAATGAGACTGACACCACGAACGCATGTTGAGCCATCTCACAGTGCCCGAGGGTGGGGGTCCGTCTTCACGATGAAGAAGGACTAGCACCTTTTGAGTTCTCACAGCCATTTTCTGAGCATGTTTCTCGATCTGGAACAAAGGAGTATATACTATTTTGTCTATCTAAATAAACGGTGATTGTCAGATTGTATTACAGTATTGTTTGCGATGACAAAGGTTGAGTAAAAATATGTAATGTATATAAAGGCAAATTAACACTCAAAAATGATAATAGAAGAATGTATAAGAAAAACATTACGTAAACATAAATCATAAAGCAAACAATCTTGTCATTTTCAGATCATTTCTGTATTTAAATTTCTTCATTATGAACAATGTACTTTAGTTTCTAGTTTGGCATAAATTCATTTGAATGATTGATAATAAAAATAAGTTCAGCATGATTCTATTTTCAAAAACTGTGCCATAACTGTAAATCAATAAATCAAAAGTACACATTTCCTGATGAACGTGAACCTCATCTAGTGCATTTAGGCATCCAGCACTGTAATTAGCCAACAGCACATAGGACTATACAGTAAGAAGACTTCTATCAAGAATATTTGGTCTTTGTATATAAAATAAAAGTTTATAATAAACAAAAATCTTTGATTTTTCCTTGTAAAGATGCCAATAAAATGCTTGAAAAAAATTTCTATATCCTTCATATTGTCTATGAAAATTTATAAACTGAAAGACTGTATGTAGAGGACTACCTGCAATAAGGTAAATAACTATTAATCTGCCTGCATATCAAAATTAAATATCAATTCCAAGCAAAATGATTTATATTGTTTTATAACCCTATTTTTTAACATTGCAAATTGTATTAACCTACCAATACAACATGAAACAAGATCTCTCTTAAAACCTTCACAGAAATTATTTGAACTAACCTTCCCCATCTGTGGATCAGTATCAGCCAATCCCACGATAAGTATGACATCAGCCTGGCGAATACACCGCTGCGTCCAGACCGTGAGTGACGAATCACACTGATACAGTGTAACTCTGTGTTGATCTTCAATGTGGCCAAGCCATGATATAAGCTGGTATTCATTGGCAGACTCCCATATACTGGTTCCTAACGAGCGAACTACGTACTCTGACGTTAACCTAACAGCTGGACCTGCAATTGAAAGTCTATGTCATTGGTTTTTCTTAGCAAACAGCAGTGTTCATATTAAAAAGATTATGCCATGGATAAATGTCATAAATGATGAAATTTCTAAAAAATTCACTTTAAAGAAAGCAGAAAACAATAGTGATGATTATCAATCTTATTAAAATTATCATAATCATGAAGTTTTATATGAATGAAAAATTTTCATTGCACATCAAGTAAGTTTATTCCAAGTAAACATATTAACATGTTATTACACAACACAAAGGACAGATACAGGAGTATGAGAATTATTAAAATAAATTTAGGTTTCTAAGTATAAACCACTGCATTTCATTAAAGCTTTCTGCTATAGTTCAGACTTGACAACTATGTAAACATTAGCAAAAATGAAGAACCTGCTACCTTAGGTGTGAGACCTTCCTCAAATGGAATAAGAGCCCTATATCTCTGACTGTCCCTGTCAGTATGAAGCTTTGCTCTGAAACAGATACATCTACACCCAATCAGGATGGGGGAAGCATGTAAGGTGATGGTTTGTGTTTATACGCATAAATTACTCTAGACAAGATATATCTGTGGAACACAACACCCTCAGCAGCAGTGAATTCATATCTGACCAGTAACCTCCACCTAGGACCTAGCCCTTACCTTACTCTTCACTTTGGCTTTATCAGTGGAGTGTGCACTGCAAATACAAGATCTCTAACATCTATAGTACAAGTGTAGTAAAGGTTTTTTCTTATTTATCTTCTGACCACTACTGATCTGTTACCCCTTGGATGCTAAACATTTACCTTACACAGCATGGCATCCCATTCTGAGAGCAAATCTAAAGTATTTACAAAACTAGCAGTGGTCCCTGCATGTCAGTGGAATATCACTCACAAGAAAATTTACACAGACTGAACACTCTGTAATTAGGACGAAATTTAAATAATAATTGTAAATTCTAATTGCCATCAACAAGATACAAGAAAAAGAAGGGACAATAGACTGAGAACCATTATATTGCTACTCTACTAAACCAAAAAACAATACTGCAAAGTAATGATTTCATACAAAAATGGATCTTCTATACTTCACAATACTGATAACACAGGTACTTCTAATTTTAAAAATTTACTTCAATAAGTGCACAACAATAAAAAAAGATCATTCTCATAAAAAATACTCGCCTATCGATAAAAGTGAATGGTACAGTTCTAAAGTGAACTGCGAAAGAGGTACATCTTCAGATACAGGCACAATAGCTACAGTTGAATAATTGCTCTGCGATGGGCGCTGTTCAATATTCACGCTGAGAGGCTCGCGTGACGTTGACTTCCACGATCCTGGAAAATGAATATGCCTACATCACACCAGTAATTCAAGATCGTATCCAATATATTTAACTATAAAATTAACTGAATTTTTTCAATTTTGCAACACTGTACAGTGCAAAAAAATGAATAGTCTTTCAACAGGTTTACCAAAGAGCCCAATGCTGACCTAATAATCTCTGCCCTAACAACTTGATCAGCCTTGTCATAACAATTGGATGCTTTAATTTGATGATGTTGAAAAGTCCTTCGGGTAACTTGGCCAGCTCCGAGTCTCGAACTGCCATGACTGTTGTACTCCGATCAGTCTGTGTCAGCAGTTCCACCTGAAAAGTGAATATTCAAGTCAGCAACAACATAAAAAGAAAAAAGCCTTCTGCAAAATAAATTAAAAATTTCAACTGAAAAATCTGTGAAGAGTAATGGAATGGATTTAATAGCTTCATTGACAGTCCAACTGGATAAAAATCCAATCATCTTACCATAATACTGATCTTCATAAGTAGGATTCTTAGTTTATAAAGTCAATTTTTACCCAAGTCAGCTTTGTGCACTAATGCAAAATAAAATAAGCTGATTTGTAAAGAATCTTTGATAACTAGTGATGATACTCATATAAATTCAAATTAAGTCAATAATCAATAACACTAAAAAAATATTAGAGGAACATACCATGTTAAATTACACCTACATCATCTACAATCATCAAACACAAGCTGTTCTATATTAGCAAATGTAAGGTCCTATAACATTAAGTTTACAAGGAGAAAGATATTTTGACCGATACTCCTACTAACACAGTCCTGAACACTAGCTTTGCCATGTTAATTTTGCTTTTATGAGTCCTCATAATGAAGACTTAATATATTATAAGTTCGAAAATGAATACAAAAAAAAGAAACAGATTTTCTACTTACTATTCCAACAAGATCGCCTTTACCATACTCAGCTACGACTTCCTTTCTCCCATTCTTGTGAGTGATGACAGACCTTAAACGGCCACTCAAGACAATGTATGTTGCATCTGTTTTTTGGCCTTGCCTGAAAATACAAGATACTTATTAAAATTATAAATCTCAAATGAGGTAGAGAACTGAACTTCAAAACTTTATGGGAGAGAAAACATCAGCTATAAAGTGCACTAAAAAGAATAATTTTCAATAAAAGTCAGTCTTTAATAAGTATATGAGTTTATGCATATACTGACAAAGCAAGCATATGCTCTTAAACTCAGTTGTTCATTTGTTTCAAAAGAAATGAGCTTTCATTCATCTTAAAATTCATCATCATTGCTTCCAACACCACGTGATGGAAAGGGCCTCTGTGTAATTCTGCCACTCATGCCTCCCCGGTGCTTTCTCTTCCTCAAATCTCAACTCATCTCATGAGGAGATGCGTAAGCCATATCCATCTCCTTTTCATCATTATCTCATCTACATAAAGAACTTTTGTCATTTCCTTTATGGTAACATTTCTTACTCTATCCTGTCACCTGGAAGCTTTACTCTTAAACTAACATCTTTCAGACACAATTTCATTGTCATACCATAATCCATGTCTATACCACCAATCCAGATCATACCAGAATTAATTATACTCTAACTTTTGTATACAATGTCAGTCCATTTGATTTCTATATCTTTTGCATACTGCCTATTGTCTGCTTTGCTGAAAAGAACCGATGCATCTAAAATTAAAAGTAAAAAAAAAAACAGACTGAATAAAACACAGAAAAAATAAAGCTTGCTATACGCATTACCAACTTAGTTAAGGTACATTTATGAAGAAAACTACCACCACAATAACTACCGATGAGTTATTAGCAGGACACAGCACCACCAAAGTGATAATGGACAATCAACACCGTAGGTGAGCTACTCACAGAGTGATTTGACTGCAGAAAATAATGAAACAGAATTCATATTTGCACACGAGCACCTTGTGAATTACTTTCCAGCAGAAAGCAAATTTTAAGAATCTGCATTCATCACAACACTTGTATACATCCGTAAAAATTAACATTTCCTCTTGACTTACTTGTAGAGTGCACGTCCAGCATCTAAGTGTTCCCAGTCTAAAGCAAAATCGATTTGTCTCACAAATGGAGACATGCGTCTGATGACAGTATTCGCCACGTGCAACACAACCTCTGGGGTCTGTTTGATAATCCTGCAAAACAGAGATGCTTTCAATTCTATGTTTCTTATTAATCTTGACTGACAGTATGTTTCAAGTCTTATGTTTTACATGAATGAAATAGTCTTTAAATAATTGAAATATCTAATATTCACATGAAAAACTAAAATTTAGGTAAATCCAATTACTGTATCTACATTCCATTCATATCAAATGTTGAGTTATAAACCAAAATATTACTGAAGCAAACCCTACTACAGTGCGTCCTCAACTTACAGTGCCACAGACTTCCAGCGATTCGATCTTACGGCACTTTTTCAGTGCCGTTAATGGCATTTTACAGTGCTATAATTTGATGTTGTATCAAGTTACAGCACTAACAGCAAGAATAGGCATCAAAATAATGGTGCTTACAGTGCTGTAACTTGATGCAATATTAAGTTACAGTGCCCTGAGCGCCATTAAAGCGCCGATAACGGAAAAATCGACTCATGGCGGAAATCAATTTACAGCGCTGCGCTGGAACAGATCCCCCACCATAAGTAGAGGATGCACTGTATTCAGGATTCCTCTATTATCCATACATCCAAACATGAATTTTTGGTATATTAAAAATACTATACCCCATAACTAAGGGTTAAAACAAGTTAAACACAGTCCTGAAGTTTTAGGTTTTCTTACGCAAAGAAAGTTTCTTTGGTGATTGTAGCAATCTTCGCAGGGTGCTTTGCTCTCACGCTGAAAAACGAGGGGTCGCCAGAAAGCACGGCAAGGCCACCAACTAAATCTCCCGGATGAGCTGTGAAGAGCAGAATATCTTCAGTGTGATCAGGAAGACGCTGTGAAACTGTCAGGGATCCAGTGAGGATATAAAGCAGAGCAGCTTCCTTCATGGAATCCTGCTTCATCAGGATCGACCCTGCAGGGACGTCTCGTACCTGTACGGCACCCTGCAGGATCTTGTCCGAGTTTAGGTGCAACAGAGCTTGAATTTTCTCGGTGGCAACCTTAAGGAAATAACTGTCGTCCCTCTGGTCCTTTGGATCCATCAAAACTATCTTCTTCTGACTACTCTGCCGGACAGGTGTTTCAGGGCCTTGTCCTCTTTCACGATCTCCCTCCTCTTCTTCCCCGTCTGGAGTTGATCCGCTGTCTCGCTTGACTTTGCTAGGGGAAGCTAGGGCAGGAGCTATGTTGCCAGAGCTGTCCCTTCTTGGAACCTGAAATCCAGAGGACACTTAAAAGACAGAAGACCTTTGATTGTAAGTGTTTTACACTTACAATTTGCATTCAGAGATTGGGTCATATGGACTTGGCAAATACTGACAGGTCAGACAAGTGACCAGTTTGAGGAAGGGAAAATATTATGTCAATGTGGTACTATTTTTTGGAAAGAACACCACAAACCAGTAGTTTGTTTAATGTCTCAATCTGTTAATGTCAGATTCGTTATTCTGCAAAGCTCACCACTTGTTAAGCATTAGGGGCTTTAGGGATAGTAACAAATGACTTACAGGGATAGTTACAGTACAATCTAATCATAATAGTTATAATTCTGGCAATGTTACCAGCTTTATTCCCAATAATACCTAAATAAGCAAGGATCCAACACATTTCTTTGTTTATAATGGCTTCATACAATTTGTGGAATTAAAACATAACCAGTTAGACAAAAGGAAAAAATCTGATGGTACTTGACAGGCTGAGTACTGTAACCCTGTAAGTAAACCACACCAAACTTTACATTTCTCAAGTTAAAAAAAATATTACCTTATTTATGAGCTCAGTTGAAAGTCCCAAATGCTGATGCAATGCCATGAACGTTACCCTCATCAACCGAGCCATGATGATCTGCACGACACGAACAAACATGTCCGGGTACTTGCGGAATATTTCTTCAAAAGCCTTGACAGGAAATTTCATCACAACTGAATCCTCCACTGCTTTAGCCCCTATAGTCTTGTACGGCTGGCGATGCCCAGTTAAAACATCGCAGAACGAGAGAAGTGAAATGATACTCTCTCCCGGCAAAACTTCCTTAAGTCCTAGGGTGGTGCAACCATCCGGTTCATTGACATACACGCATATGCAACCCGTCTGCACGATGAAGATATTTTCATCATTCTGACCTGCAAGGAGAATGGTGTCACATTTTTTCATATATGTACTTCTTCATATCCCTGAAACGTATTTACTGAAGTGATAGTTCTCATAAAAACTTTCAAATGGATCAGTTCCAGATATTAGTTGTGGTAACTCCTATCCATACCAATCTAATATAGATAAAACTGTTATGGTATTCCCATGAAAGTACTTCTGTATCCATATTCTAGAACTATCGATTACGCATAAGATAACAAGTGGGCAGAGGGACGGTTAGCAAGCCATCACATGCTGGACGGGCATGCATGCAGGTGTTCTAGAAGACTGAGTATCCTATCTATAATCTAGCTCAATTCGGATTACTAGATACAAGTCCTACCTTCTCTCTAGCATGGGGAGAGAGGGACTGACAATGAACAAACCTGTTGGTTATCTCCAGCTTTATATCAAAATAGAGAATTTCGTCTTCCAAAACAACTATTAAAATACAGAAGGATACATTTTAAAAAAGATTCAAATTTCAACAAACTTATAAATGGTAGATTTTCAAAATAATGAGTAACTCAAAAGACAATGCAAACTGAAACTAAACCCTAATGACTGAAACTATTAACCAAAAAAATAAACTATAATCTAAACTACAAAAGCTTTCAGCTGATACCTAAAAGTTCCAGAGGAAAAGCTTTGCTTTAGTGCCAACAGTTTTGCCCGCATTGCTGAATTTTCTATTTAGCAATTTCATTATAATTTTTAGATAAACCAATTACTTATATTGTAATAACCCATACTTGCGACTGACAAATCTTCCAGATATTGTAATCCCTCTGAGAAAGAGGACAGTGACAGGAACCACTGGTGTGCTTGAGGGGAATATCCCCTCTGGCCCACAACAGTGATTACAGTCAATATTCATGTACTGTAATTCTAACCATCGCTGCAAGAAAAATTATGATTGGGTGAATTGAACTTATTATAAGAATAACTTATTATAAAAATAAGATTTTAGGAAAAATAAAATTTTTATAAAAATTACTTTTTTGTGCAACAAACCCATGACTTACACATACCGTGTACACTCCCATATCATGCAACTTTTGAAGACCTAATTTTGAAGCCAATTTTAAGGGGGTGGCATCATAAACAAGATATAAAATTACCATATGTAATATTCACATATTATTAGTATCATATTATAAAATAAAAACATAATGGATATGAACCTTTTCCATGGATCTTTTAAAAAGTTATGCTCTACTTCACTGTATCCAATAATATTGCATGTATTCTCATATTACTATTGTAGTATAAAATACAAACATAGCAATCTTTTGGTTTGGAAATAAGCCGAGGGTGATTACGAGGTAAGTTTATTTCGCAGTATTTAATTAAGAGCAATTTTCTTGCTTCTAGTTAGCATAAACAAATCTCTAGATATTCTATTTATGTGGGACAAAGTTATTTTTCGTTATACAAAGGGTTTTTAGTCGAAATATGACTTAAGTCTCGTGAACTAAATTGTTATTTTTTTGGTTAACAGATGGCATTGGGGGGCATGTTTTTTGTGTATAAAAAATCAAGAGATTCCGCTCACTATTTTCACTTGATTTCATTGTAACATGAGCTTTCTGTATTTATCTTTTATCAGTGTGAAAACAACAGTTAAATGTGTTCTTTCATGCCCAGTAGTTGTGAATCGAAGTTTACGGGAGTTTCATCCATGTTGCTGTTGCACGATAATTTAAAGTCATTAGCAGCCTGAACATCATTTTCTCAGCTTCAGCTACAATTTGCAGTTTAAATTTAGCAGCATATTATCTTACCAATCTTTTCTCCATGGTAAATAAAGGTATGATGTAAAAATATATCAGTCTTATTCTGCTTAACGTCATTTGTAACATAACTACTGTATAGTAATTTTTTACTATCGTACGATGATTGAAATGCAAGCAAAACAACTGCTGTTATCCTATTCGGTTGTTCATAGTAAAACAGCTGTTTCTCATTCAGTTGTTTATGGCTGTACGCACTTACGCAATGAGTATAACGTTATTAACGATACTTTTATCATTCTCTTTTACTTTTTAAACTTATTTAACTAGAAGAAGGGATAGACAAAGAGATGGAAGAAAAGTTGTTAGTCTATTGGAAGAAAGTCGTTAGTCTACTGTAATTTGGTCTCTCAAAAAAGGAACTCACATGATACAAGAGATACATGGTAAAATAATTTTTTTAGGGTGAAAATTTGGGGTCTCACTATACATAAGATCGCGCATTACACGAGTATATATGGTAATAGCCCAAAAAACCAGGTTAGGTGGAAAGGATCTACTGCTAAAACTTCCACTTGTCTAAGTGGAACCAGAAGGATTTGCAAAATGGAACCTGAAACTGAGACAACTTCAGAACCCCTATCCTTTTAACATTGCTGAGAGTTGATAGGGACAAAAACCCTGATATGAGAAGTAAATCCAAGAATTCTAAAATGAGAAACTACAGCAGTTTATCAGGGGAACTTCACACTACCAATGAGTACTCCTAGAAGTGACGCAGTAGACTGAAGAATCCCCATCATTAAGTAAAATGAGCAGGCAAATAAATCCTTGGAGAGTCAAAATCACAGATAAATCATAAAGAAACAAAAGAACAGAATAAAAGACACCCAAAGAATCTACAGAGTCAGGAACCTACTTGAGGTAGAGAGTACCAGTTCAACTGTAACTATATGAACTAAGATGATCGGTGTAAATACAAGCTTTGGACCCGCTGAGAACAAAGTTGTAAATTCTGCATGATTGCCACCTACCTACTATAGACATATTGATGAATGAAAAATCAAAAAGGTTCTCACCTCATGGACAAGGAACAAATATCTGTTTACCATTAGTTGAAATTCCTATGCCTCAAACATAACTTAGAACAACCTTTGGGCAAGGAAAAGCCAAACACATATAGTAAAACCTCGAACTTACGCAAGTTTAGGTTCCAGAACACCTCGTGTAAGGCGAGGATTCGCGCAAGTTTGGTGCAGACACTAAAAATGCTAATACATACAGTAAATGCTTATTTCTGGAGTTTAAACCCTCAATATGACATAATCATGCTCCCAAAGCACTCTAATTTCATTTAAAAGTTAACTTAATACCATACTTTAATTCATGTTTCAGTACCATGAGAGAGAGAGAGAGAGACAGTACCAAGAGAGAGAGAGAGAGAGGGTTTATGTTAAACATCAAGAGAGTGAAATTATTCATGAATTATTACACAGAGAGAGAGAGAGAGAGAGAGAGAGAGAGAGAGAGAGAGAGAGAGAGAGAGAGAGAGAGAGAGAGAGAGAGAGAGAGAGAGAGAGTAATTCTGATTGATTTTACTGTATGTTAACACAAAGTATGCTAGTATCAAAGTATTTATGTACAAAAATAAAAATAATAAATTTTTTCAAAATTCTATAAAGCATGAAGACTTATAAATTACTGCAGGATTTAAACATAACTTGCAGGAATTTGAGAAATTTGTGTTTTTGTCTGTGAAAAATTGCGAATATGTCTGTGAATTCAACAAGCAACTCAAGCATGTAAGACTGCAGTATTACTGTAACAAGAATATAAAAACATTTATAACATAAGTGATATGTAATACCTATCAAAAAATTTATGTGATTGTATAGAACCGACATTTAAACGAGGAAGAACAATTTTACCACAAACTACAATAAGTGAAACAAGATTGTTATTAATTTTAATAAAACACCCTGACCCAGTACCTTGCACACAAAAAACCTGTACGGTATCTGAATTACACTTAATAATGAAGATGCACATTACATTAACCTATCAACCCTACTCACCTACTGAAAACAGTGGTTGGCCTTTGTAGAGATGAACTGTCTGTACACTCTTGCAGAGTTCCAAAAACAATGGCATATCAAAATGACCAAACACTCTGTGGGACGATACAGTTCATTGTTATAACATGGTCTGTAATGAGTATCAATATACAAAGTTAACTTAAATTCAGTACTGATGTTCGACTCCTTAAAGTTTAAATCAAGCTTTAATGATAAATGTCAATGAAAAATGAGGTCTTAAATTACAAGGTTAAAATATCAAGCCTACATAGTTTATATACAATATATAACATACATGTCATAACCTATTGATATTGAGTAAAACATATTAAATATGTTATCTAAAAATTGCTGTATCTACTTCCTTTATGTGATGACTCATACTTAAAAACATACCCTACCACTTCCATTTTTTAATTGGCTTCTCTAGCTAGGCCAAGAAGTAAATATTAAGAACTACAAAAATTTTTTGAGTTCTAACATATATGAGAAACGTATGAGTCGGTAAAAATGTTTCCATTCACATCTAATGCATTAGGCCCTACGTGGAAAGTATAATGAATAAAAAATTATGTACTAGGGAAGGCCTATCTGTGTAAATAAAGTAGGGAACTCA
Source organism: Macrobrachium rosenbergii (assembly GCF_040412425.1). Classification (NCBI taxonomy): domain Eukaryota; kingdom Metazoa; phylum Arthropoda; class Malacostraca; order Decapoda; family Palaemonidae; genus Macrobrachium; species Macrobrachium rosenbergii. The sequence goes on along the minus strand of NC_089788.1, from coordinate 74,667,551 downwards.
TAACATGGCCTTATAACCTCTATAAAGATGAAGGAAAAGAGGAAAGTGAAAATACCATGAGTCCTAGTTGTCTATCATGAACACATACTGTTGGTTACTGATGTCCAATGGGAATATTTATACAATGACAATCTAACTGGAAAAATAAGATAATGACAATACCACCATAGAGTTTGAATAGGGGAGGACGAAGAATTTATCACCCAACTTAAGGGGAAACCTTTGTACTTCAAAGCCTCTTTATTTTTTACAGTGAAAATGTATTGCACTCTAAAGTAAGGCCAATATAACTATCATCTTCAGTGGATCTCCTATTCTACAGACCAATACTAAAATTTTACTGATGAGTTCTTCAACTGAATAGTAATGCTTTGTGGACCTGAGAAAATTAACAATTTCCTAGTTTCGAGAAAATTAAATCAAGTGATCTGCCACCAACAAGTTCCAATGCTACTCACTGAATCAAGATATCATAAAGCAGAAGAAACCAGTTATGCTTAATGAGATCCCACAAATTCCACAACACATGAGTCACTATGAACTTTGCTCTGATGTAAGACTCTGGCACAAGATAAATCCCATCATACAGATTCAAAGACAACTTGAACCAGTCATTAGACAAGACTCAACCTGAATGAGAAATGAACCAAGCTCATAGGTCCACAAATAGAAAAAAAAAACCTGACAGGAAGCCAAAAAATAGGTAACAAATGAGAGAGATGCTTTTGTTCTTAATCACATGTATTGCACACTGTATGTACACTACTTAACAAGAAAAGTGTCCACTGACACAGTACAGTATCTAAATCAATCAGGTTACGCTACTAATCTTATTACTGTAATGGTAAACTAAACTACTACAGTGTGTAGACATATGTTAGACTTAGAAATTAAGCACCTTGTGTAGAATTACATCCTGTCAGCACCTACCATCTAAAAATTATAAATTTTCCTAAACACACTAACAAGAGGTCTTACCGAATGTTCCTCAGCATAAACACAAATTCCACAGGAACTCCTGGATCCAAATGGATTAAATCTTCCTGCAAATACTCAGCAGCTGGTTCAATCACTTCTAACTGAGGTGACTCCCTCTCATTTTTTCCTAAGAACTGCCTTGCAAGTCTTCGAGCCAGGAGACGAGAAGGTAGCGGGCGAGTTGGCATGTTAGCCTTGACCTAATAGAGGGAAAAAGGGTCGTGACAGAAAGAGTCATAATAATTTCTTGAGATCAAATAAATAGGACACATTTAAGACTAAGGCATAAAATGGGGGAAAATCGTCTATAGCTAAGATAAGAGTATTTCATGAAATGCAAAATTTGTTTTGAAAATCAAGAAAAGGACAAAATTCTAAAACATTTGAATTACATAATAACACCAATAAATGTTCCACACATGGTTGAACTTTGTGCCTCATACTTTACAGAGGGCTATTAAAGGATTGAACAAGGTTGTTCAACTAGAAACTACCTAAATGTAAGTCCTCCTTCAATTGCACCAACCAGCAAAAATCAGAAGTAAGAATTCCCAAAAATAAAAGATTATCACCAGAGTAAGGAAACTGTCATTACAATTGAATAAACGTTCATATATTCAGATATATTTTGAGAATATATCTATGGAAAAGACACTACTCTACACCACTGAACTGGGTTCTAAAATAACATTAAATGAAGATGACAAATATAAATTATTACATCTGGTACAACTGACACTAGACTGAAAATTAACACTTTCATATTACCTTCCGAAGCATTTTTCTACCATAAAAATAAATCTTGTCTCGTTTTCGGAACCTCGGTCGGGTCCCCACCCCAACGAAGTCCTTGACATCATCAACTGTAAGAAAACAGAATAATTGTACTTTAATCAATTAAGCCTTGTCATCTCAGACCTTCAAAACAGTCAATTACTATACTGAAATCCCACATAAAATATATTTGTAAATACTGTACACGCCCAAAAATTATTTAAACTATGCTTCCACACATTAATGAAAAGAGCTGAAGTAATCAAGGCCACCGAAAACAGATCTTTCTTTTGGTGGTCTCGGTATAATGCTGTATGAGCTGCAGCCCATGAAACTTTAACCACGCCAGATGCATGATTATGGCTAATTTTGACCTTGAAATAAAATAAAACCTACTGAAGCTAGAGGGATGCAATTTGGTATGTTTCATGATTGGAGGGTAGATGACCAACACACCAATTTGCCACCCCCTAGCCTCATTAATTTTTAAGATCTGAGGGCAAGCAGAAAAAGTGTAGACGAACAGACATAGCCAGCACAATGGTTTTCTTTTACGGAAAACTAAAAACTGAAAAGCATAAGGTAATTTACAGAGCAAAGATTAGTCCTGTTGTGTGAATAATACTTAGCTTTGTTTCACAATTTTTGGGATGGTAAAACTGTTGTTCAAAATTCAAAGTTGACTATTAGTATTCATATATAAAATGCAATACAGTTCACTACATAAATCTCAAAGAGAACCTAGTATGCGAATTCCCATTATTGGAGCGGACAGAATCTAGTGGTGAACATTAATCTTCTTCAATCAAAATGAACAATACTGCATATAATATTTTATACACACGATTATTTACAGCAAAATAACCAACAATTATAGAACAAATTAAGATACTTTACCCTTATTCTTTAATTCTCGCTTTATCTCATCTGTCAACTCTTTTGGAGACGCTGTGCGCAGTCGACACATCATCAACACGCACCATACGATCAGGATGCATGTCGCCAATATAAAACCAGCCTGGGGAAAGAGGAAACATTTAATACATTATTATATCAATGATAAAGTCTGGTTCAATGATGATTATCACAAGCTTACTTGGAGAAGCAGGAGGCTCATAATCTTCGGAAAAAGAATAGATATGACTCGCCGAATGGAATATTGACCACATTTTATGTTTTTGTTAATGTTGATGTCTTTTGTTGATGTTTATGACATTAACGGTCCTTTTTTAATGTCTTGAAATTCATCCCCAAAAGGTTGGTACTGAACACGGCGGCCCTTTTGGCATGTAAGATGGTAGTCTGGTCTCACTGAGTGAGCAGGGTGTAATATTATCCTTCAGAAATGACGAAAATTAATAACTTCATTAGAATCACTTAAATGAAGCAGGCCTATAAAAAATGACTACTTACAGCCTATGCCTATCCCACCTATCCCGTTACCCACCTCCCTCGTTTCTGAGTCACGGAAAAACCCGGCCTAAGTGGACTGAAAAAACATAAAATATACTAATTTGCCTCAAAAATTATTCATAAAAATATAAAACACCGAAAAACCTTGAATATAAAAACGTCATGAAAGATCTACGCAATCGCATTGATGGAGTGACCATGACCAGGGTAGTTTAGACTAGCCTACTTTATACCGACTAATATATCATAAATATTACGTCACTCACGGGATTTTCTTCTATGTATCGCCATATGAAACCCAGAAACTGCGTCAATTCGAAGAAGAAATCCATAAATTCCATATTAACATGACGTACACACTGGTATATACTACGGCCCTCTGCTCTTAGTCGGGAAACCTACACCCAAAACAAAGTACCAACTCTTCCGATTCCCTTCTCGAGGGATTTAAAAGTTGGATTATCGATTTTATTAGACACTTCGCTTTAAAATACTCTTTGTATGAATTTTAAAAATTATATTTTGATATATTTCGTTAAATGCGAAAGGTTTATTGCGTTAACATTATCTTTCTAAGCCCTCGTTCTGCTCCGTTGGTTTCGGACAAGGGCTGCCTTCTTTGATTAATCAAAAGAGTCCCGTGTTTTGTCTCAGATTTCCAAGGCAATTGCCAACTGACTGGAGAATAATCTCTTATATCATAGACTGCGCCTATTCTTGGGGAATGAGAAATAAGAAAGGATAATCTTTCCCCTGGCTGATGGAAAATTTAGTCCGTACAGCGCAGAAGTAACAGAGCGGTCCTTCAAATTTCGTAATTGTTGGCAAGTCAGGCCGAGAAAAGATATTCGATTGTATCATGCGCTTTAAAGCTTCTTTTCCCTGAAAAAGACATTTTCTAGACCTAAAATCCCGTGTTGTTGATTATTTGTCTGGTCTATATATATATTTTAACGAAGCAGTCCAGCAGAAACGAAATTTCTCGGCTATTTCTGAGGATGACGTGCGAATGTCCTAGATTATTCTGCACGAAACGCATTATTAGGTCCCAGGGTTCAATAAGTGCTCTCTCGGTACCACAATACCGTGAGAGATAGTCTTTTGTCTTGCTGTGACTTACAGTAAATCTCAGATTAAACAAAAGAAAGTAAAGAGTCTCAAATAAATAAAAAAAAAAATATGTGGATATTTAGAACTACGCCCTGTAGGCTAGATTTTGCTCCTCATAAAATTTCATTTCTTGCTATTGTTGTTAATTATATAGTTTATACGTACTGTTGATGAACACACACACACACACACACACACACACACACACACACACACACACACACATATATATATATATATATATATATATATATATATATATATATATATATATATATATATATATATATATATATGGCATTTGACTGCTCCCAAAGTTTATCTTTCACCTGCTGATTAATATCATACAAAGAGAGAACGATACTGGTCCAACCTTAATCCGAAAATAGGACAAACGATCTTATCAGCTGGCCGTACCCTCCAAGAGATTACAATGCCAAGAGCAATAACGGAAATTAATTTTTAAAAAATAAGATCAGTTCTCTTCATTCCAGAAGCTGGGAGCAGAATTCCATATATGATATCATTGTGGCTTCTTCGAACAATACGGTTCACGGTGTGTGTGCAAGTTTATATATATATATATATATATATATATATATATATATATATATATATATATATATATATATATATATATATATATATATATATATATATATATATATATATATATATATATATATATATATATACATATACATATATATATATATATATATATATATATATATATATATATATATATATATATATATGATCTGTTACTCTTTAATAATCAAGCATTTTTCTTTTTGTAAACTGCAGTTCGTATAACGAAAAAATAAACATACACAAAAAAATCTTTGAATCTTCAACCCGCATGAGTTGCAAACTGCAAAAATATTTTAACAATTGCGAGACCGTAAGGTTTACCAGCGTGGTAAAATATAGGGGAGAAGGATTCTTGCCATTTTGTTGCAATAATTTCCCGAAAATAATATTCGATTGCAAAACCACAATGCAAATCAACAGAAGGAGTATTCATGTACGATAAAATTCCAGAAAAAAAAAACGAATAAGAAAAGAATTCAGATCTGTCGTTTTATTGTGGTAAACATCTATTTCAGTTCTTTCACGCATATTTAGAATATTAGCTCTCTCTCTCTCTCTCTCTCTCTCTCTCTCTCTCTCTCTCTCTCTCTCTCTCTCTCTCTCTCTCTCTCTCTCTCTCTCTCTCTCTAAATTAAATATATGTGTGTGTTGTGTGTGTATTCCTACATAGACTTTAAATATCTGCAGCTAATACATTCTGCTAAAATGCACGAATCGGTTTCACCAGACGACAGCAGGTCTCACGTAATAGAGGGAAAGGAAAGAAGAAGTGTGGTGGCCATATTACGATTTGCTGCGAAGCTAGCGTTAGTATCTAATAGATCGAACGCATGCATACAATCATTTGACATTCATTCTCTCTCTCTCTCTCTCTCTCTCTCTCTCTCTCTCTCTCTCTCTCTCTCTCTCTCTCTCTCTCTCTTCTATCTATCATCGTCCATATCTTTTCTTCAAGCGTAAGAGAGTTACTTTTTATAGTAAAATTCACTTCTTATTTTGTTTATTTGTCTTTAAAAGCTTGAGTTATTTGATTCAGAACGATTAACGCATTCTTGTATTTATTTGTACACTCTGAGCTTTGATTTATTGACTTTTTAAATTTGTCAATTTATCCATTCAATTTTTGGCATTCAAGATATTAAACGGCTTCATCGGGATATTTTCAAAGTAGGCCATTCTTTGTCGTTTCATCTATTCGCGACGACAGACGCAGATAAATTCGTCAAAGAGAACGAATGGTTCAAAACAGGTGATAAGCATTACGGAATACACAATGGCAACCATTATCTCACCGCTAAATTTAGTAAATTTATCCCCATATATGAGAACTGATATGCACCTCTCAGCTGTGAGCTTAACTGATAAGACAGGTGCCTCATTATGTTTAGGCTTAACATGAACTTGGTGCTACATTTTAGGTGAACTGGACGAAGTTTCTAGAAGAAAGATAATATAATTATTCAAGTTGAAGGGCTGACTAATGTCGATATGATTGATTTCCATTTGCTTCTTCTTAGATCTGATTACGTGGAAGTCATGAGTCAGTCTGGAATTCAAGACGAGGTACTTGAAATGTCGTCACAACCATAACTTCAATACACTGGTTAAACATGTACGGAAAAACTACGGCACTTAGCTATTCCGCCAAGTTTGCTCGTTTAATATGACTCAGTGGAGTGGAATAAACGACTCTTTAGTACTCGTTTTTTTCAACGACCTCGTTGTTTGTTTTTATTATCACTGAATCTTTAAGGGCATCCTTATCATGGCAGAATTCAATTAGTCTTTCACCGTATCGGCTCTACCAGACCCTCGGGCAAGATGATATCGATATCAACAAGGGGGAGGGTAAATTAGCACAGAGAGCCTCTTACAAAGAACCCCTGTCGTATTTTGAAGCCCCTCATATAGATCATTCATCGTCTTTCTGGTTGATGTCAGTTAGGTCCAATAAAAAAAAAGACACCATTACTTTCAGTGAGAAGACATCTCCCGTAATGTAGCAAAGGAAGACGTCAAGGGTGAATGGATTTTCGATGCTCTACCGAAGCCACACAAGTCACACGGATTAATACGTAACGTAGAAAAGTAATTCCATGGGAAATTTGAGCCACGACTAGCAAACGAACCGTGTAGCGAAGAGGGAAGAATAATTTAAGAGATATAGTAGTACGACGTAGTAAGTTAGCCAAGGAACCATTCACCAACTAAGATAGTACTATAAGTGCTAAAGGATCCATGCAAGAATGGCTAGGCACAATCCGTTTCTTATAATTCCTACTTTCATAAACGACATTTTCTGTGCAATCTTTTTTTAAGAGGAGTCCTATTCATATAGTCCCACATTTTCTCCAGTCCATGAGGCAGAGATAGTCTCATGAAAGAACTTTGTGTCTTTACTGATGGTGGGAAGGTCTCAACCATTAGTAATAGTGACACTCTCTCTCTCTCTCTCTCTCTCTCTCTCTCTCTCTCTCTCTCTCTCTCTCTCTCTCTCTCTCTCTCAGTCATCCTTGTTTTAAATGCTCATGCCATTCAACAATCCGAGATGGTAGGAATGTGTGTCCTTATTCAACGATCTTCAAAGAAGAAGAATAATTGTTGATGCCACCCATGACAAAGAGATTATAGTACCATATTCAAACATGCACATTTATTAGGCCTATGTTATTCAAATTAAGTAGGGCTTATGACAAAGGACTGATATAATCAACAGAGAGGAAAGATCTGACCAGTTCCTTAGACCCAAAGCTCTTTCAGTTTACCATGTGAAGATCGGGACCGGTTAAAGAAGGAAAAAATATACTACCATTAATGTGTTTATATATATATATATATATATATATATATATATATATATATATATATATATATATATATATGGATGGATAGAGAAATAGATAGATAATATAACATAATAAATGTTCGGGTATATCAGTTTTGACTGCCTACAAGCAATAGGAAAAAGATGGCTATTGATGAGATCACCTCTAACTTAATCTTCCATATTAGATACAGTAGAAGAATTACCGGCTGTCAAAGCCGGAGGAAACTTTGCTGGCATAAGGCCATCATAATTTGAAAAATGAGAATAAACAAAGAAAATTTTATGCATTGGGAGTTAGGTGAATGTAACAAGCATAAATGAGCCTATTCGCTAAACACTGTTTCCGTTGTTTTATTATTCTTCCCTCCGCGCAATCAGTCAATAATTCTGAATATAAAGGGTTAAAATAAGTATATTATACTCCCAATATTCCCAAAAGAATCAGAAAAAAAGAGAAAAACTCCTCTAACTCCTCCATCCGTCAATCCGTCGAGAATATTTGTCAGTTTTGCGTCGTTGACTATTCTCTCCGAGCATTCAGACGTTAATATTAAATACAAATGGTTAAATAAGTATATAATATTCCCAATATTCCCAAAAGAATCTGGAAAAAGAAAAACTCCCCAACTCCATGGAAATCCTCCAACTGTCAATCCGTCGAGAATATTTGCCAGGTTTGCGTTGATGATTAGTTCTCCATACGCCCAGCTAGACGTTAATTCTAATTACAATGCGTTAGAACAAACATATAATATTCCGAGTATTCCCAAAAGAGCCGGAAAAAAGAGAACTCCCCCAACTCGATGGAATTCTTCCATCTGTCAATCCGTCGAGAATATTTGCCAGGTTTGCGTAGCTGATTAGTTCTCCCATACGCCCAGTTAGACGTTAATTCTAATTACAGTGCATTAGAATGAACATATAATATTCCCAATATTTATAAAAGAGCCAGAAAAAGGAGAAGAACTCCCCAACTCCATGGAATTCCCCCATCTGTCAATCCGTCGAGAATATTTGCCAGGTTTGCATTGATGATTAGTTCTCCATCCGTCCAGCTAGACGTTAATTATAATTACAATGCGTTAGAATAAACGTATAATATTCCGAGTATTCCCAAAAGAGCCAGGAAAAAGGAGAAGAACTCCCCAAACTCCATGTAATTCCCCCATCTGTCAATCCGTCGAGAAGATTAGTTCTCCCATACGCCCAGTTAGACGTTAATTCTAATTATTCTAATTGCAGTGCGTTAGAATAAAGATATAATATCCCCAACATTCATCAAAGAGCCGGAAAAAGAGAAAAACTCTCCCAACTCCATGTAATTCCCCCATCTGTCAATCCGTCGAGAATATTTGCCAGGTTTGCGTAGCTGATTGGTTCTTCCATATGCCCAGTTAGACGTTAATTCTAATCACAATGCATTAGAATAAACATAAAATATTCCGAGTATTCCCAAAAGAGCCGGGAAAAAGAGAACTCCCCTAACTCCACGGAATTCCTCCATCTGTCAATCCGTCGAGAATATTTGCCAGGTTTGCGTTGATGATTATGTCTCCACACGCCCAGTTAGACGTTAATTCTAATTACAGTGCATTAGAATAAGCATATAATATTCCGAGTATTCCCAAAAGGGCCGGGAAAAAGGAGAAGAACTCCCCCAACTCCATGTAATTCCCCCATCTGTCAATCCGTCGAGAATATTTGCCAGGTTTGCGTGGCTGATTAGTTCACCCATACGCCCAGCTAGACGTTAATTCTAATTACAATGCGTTAGAATAAGCATATAATATTCCGAGTATTCCCAAAAGAGCCGGGAAAAAGGAGAACTCCCCTGACTCGATGGAATTCCTCCATCTGTCAATCCGTCGAGAATATTTGCCAGGTTTGCGTTGATGATTATGTCTCCACACGCCCAGTTAGACATTAATCCTAATTACAATGCTTTAGAATAAACATATAATATTCCGAGTATTCCCAAAAGAGCCGGGAAAAAGGAGAAAAACTCCCAAACTCCATGTAATTCCCCCATCTGTCAATCCGTCGAGAATATTTGCCAGGTTTGTGTAGCTGATTAGTTCTCCCAAACGCCTAGTTAGGCGTTAATCCTAATTACAATGCATTAGAATAAACATATAATATTCCGAGTATTCCCAAAAGAGCAAGGAAAAAGGAGAAGAATTCCCACAACTCCATGTAATTCCCCCATCTGTCAATCCGTTGAGAATATTTGCCAGGTTTGCGTTGATGATTAGTTCTCCCATACGCCCAGCTAGTTAATTCTAATCACAGTGCATTAGAATAAACATAAAATATTCCCAACATTCATCAAAGAGCCGGGAAAAAGGAGAACTCCCCCAACTCCATGTAATTCCCCCATCCATCAATCCGTCGAGAATATTTGCCAGGTTTGCGTAGCTGATTAGTTCGCCCAAACACCTAAAACTAATCACAATAAACATAAAATATTCCCAACATTCATCAAAGAGCCGGAAAAAAGAGAAAAACTCCCTGAACTCCATGTAATTCCCCCATCTGTCAATCCGTCGAGAATATTTGCCAGGTTCGAGTCGCTGATTAGTTCGCCCAAACGCCTAGTTAGACGTTAATTCTAATTACAATGCATTAGAATAAACATATAATATTCCGAGTATTCCCAAAAGAGCCGGGAAAAAGGAGAAGAACTCCATGTAATTCCCCCATCTGTCAATCCGTCGAGAATATTTGCCAGGTTTGCGTTGATGATTATGTCTCCACACGCCCAGTTAGACGTTAACCCTAATTACAATGCTTTAGAATAAACATATAATATTCCGAGTATTCCCAAAGAACTAGAAGAACTCCCCCAACTCCATGTAATTCCCCCATCCGTCAATCCGTCGAGAATATTTGCCAGGTTTGCGTAGCTGATAAGTTCGCCCAAACGCCCAGTTAGACGTTAATTCTAATTACAGTGCGTTAGAATAAGCATATAATATTCCGAGTGTTCCCAAAAGAGCCGGGAAAAGAAAAACTCCCCCAACTCCATGTAATTCCCCCATCCGTCAATCCGTCGAGAATATTTGCCAGGATTGCGTAGCTGATTAGTTCTCCCATATGCCCAGCTAGACGTTAATTCTAATTACAATGCTTTAAAATAAACATATAATATTCCGAGTATTCCCAAAAGAGCCGGGAAAAAGGAGAAGAACTCCATGTAATTCCCCCATCTGTCAATCCGTCGAGAATATTTGCCAGGTTTGCGTTGATGATTAGTTCTCCCATACGCCCAGCTAGACGTTAATCTTAATTACAATGCTTTAGAATAAACATAAAATATTCCGAGTATTCCCAAAAGAGCCGGAAAAAGGAGAAGAACTCCATGTAATTCCCCCATCTGTCAATCCGTCGAGAATATTTGCCAGGTTTGCGTAGCTGATAAGTTCTTCCACACACCCAGTTAGACGTTAATTCTAATTACAATGCGTTAGAGTAAACATAAAATATTCCGAGTATTCCCAAAAGAGCCGGGAAAAAGGAGAAGAACTCCCCCAACTCCATGTAATTCCCCCATCTGTCAATCCGTCGGGAATATTTGCCAGGTTTGCGTTGATGATTATGTCTCCACACGCCCAGTTAGACGTTAATTCTAATTACAGTGCATTAGAATAAACATAAAATATTTCCAACATTCATCAAAGAGCCGGGAAAAAGGAGAAGAACTCTCCCAACTCCATGTAATTCCCCCATCTGTCAATCCGTCGAGAATATTTGCCAGGTTTGCGTAGCTGATAAGTTCTTCCATACACCCAGTTAGACGTTAATTTTAATTACAGTGCGTTAGAGTAAACATAAAATATTCCGAGTATTCCCAAAAGAGCCGGGAAAAAGGAGAACAACTCCCCCAACTCCATGTAATTCCCCCATCTGTCAATCTGTAAAGTCACCAATTCGGCGCCAGGATAGTGTTTCGGCGGCGCCATTAATTAAGTCTCCGCTGAGCTTGTTTTTTTTGGTGACTTCCCCAGGTCTTCAAGCTAAATTAGTCACGCCTAAAACGTGCCAGGTCACGCATTTTTATCATTTTTACTTTATGGTATTTATACGAATGTCACACATTGTGTATCACATGTTTCTTCATTCACAGGCATCAAGACTGTATCTATATTGTGTCTCTGTATGTTTCGTATTGTAATTCGTACTCGTTCACTGCATATTATTATTTATTGTTTCGACCTCAGGTCACAGTCAATTCCATTGTCTCTCACGGCCCGGCGTCAGTCGGCCGCAATATAAGCCGCCTGGATCTGTAATAAATCAGCAGTAACCTTTACCTGCTCGTTTCTTTGACACCTTACAGTGGTGACCCCGAGTATCCCGGAGCCATTAGCGACTCACACGCGACTCAGTCTTGGCTCCAGGATTTCTCCAAAAACGCTCTTAGCGGCCTAAACATATTGTAACCAGCGTTTGAGCGTGCTGACTCGTCGGCGCACTCCCACCAGCGTCACTAAACCACACACGCGCACGCAAAGTGCGTATTGACGCGAGTATCCTACTCCAGTAAGGGGTCAAAGGAGCGAGCATGGACGCGGATATCCCCTCCTTCATGCAGTTAAACGCGACCCCGCGGACTCCGAGGTTTACCTACCTCCCATCGCAGCCGCAGCCGGCATCGAGGCCCTCCGCAACTCCACACCAGCGCCCGAACACACGACGGCCGGGCAACACAATCGCGGGCCGCCCTCACCCTAAAGCTGCCGCCGAATCGCAGGGCAACCCATCGAGGTGGCTCAAGGGTGGAGAGCCACTTCAGAATCGCGGACCTCACGGACGAAATTACAGGCCGACACAGTGCTCAACGCCCTTCCGGAGGACGTGTACAACAAACTCATCTCGCGGTACCCAAACACTCACCCTCACATACAGCACCACAAAAGTTCCTCCTCGGCTTGCTCCCTGCCCATCGCCGAGCTATCGACCTTGCCAATAATCCACGCCACGACCTCGAACCAAGAGACGCAGGGCATGGTCGAGATCCCGTCAACACCAGTCTCGGGTGGCACGAACAAGCGGCAGGAGATAAGTTCTGACGTTTTTAATCCTCCCGGAAGTAAACCAGATCGCGTACACCATGCCTGTCGAGGACCTCATAGAGGCGGCACAACACCTCACAGACTCCGTCAAGGCTTCACAGCGGCTAAAACCGCCACTCAGCCGGTCAGCTCCGTCCAGCCTGAAGAGGACGTGAGAGCAGCCCGTCAACGCCATCGCCAACAGACGTCCACCGAACCACAGTAGATTCCCGGGCTTCTGTCGCTATCACAAGTGGTTCGGAAAGGACGCCCGAAACTGCCTGCCGCCCCTGCTCGTTCAACCGTTCAAAAACGCGGGGCGGCGGCCAGCAGGACAGGCCGCCATGGCAGCCCAAAACAGTAGGTTTCTTTTACGTCCGCGACACCGCTCCGGCAGGATGATGCTGGTCGACACAGGAGCCTTCAAGTCGGTCTTCCCAGCATCCAGAGAGGACCGCAACCAGACACCAGACCCGCCGCCTTCCTGACGGCCGCCAACGGAACCCCATCCTCTCCTACGGCACCAGGCTCCTGTCGATCTCCATCCTTGGCCAGAATTACTCCTGGGACTTCATCGTCGCGACGTTGAACCCCACTCCTGGGGCCGATTTTCTGGCGCACTTCGGCCTGCTAGTCGACGTGGGCGCAAGCGCCTCCTCGATCCCGACTCCCGCCGTCTCTCCCGTTAACGGCGGGACCCAGACCCACCATCAGCGCCGTCGCCCCCACCAGTACGCACACCTTCTGTCGGAGTTCCCTGAGGTGTTTAAGCCCGAGCCGCTTAAGTCCCGGGGCCCCAGCCAAGCACGGCATATACCACCATATAGTGACTAAAGGGCCCCGACACATGCGGTTCTGCAGGCTTCCCCTCAGCGCCTTCAGGAGGCGAAAAAAGCATTCGGGAGATGGAACGGATGGGCATCTGCAGGAAAGCCTCCAGTCCATGGGCCTCCCCTCCACATGGTGCAGAAACCGGACGGCTCCTGGAGACCCTGCGGCGACTACAGACGGCTCAACATTGCAACGGAGCCCGACCACTACCCTCTGCCCAATATGCAAGACCTTACGGCCTCCTTTCACGGGGCCAAAATATTCACTAAATTGGACCTTCTTAAATCTTACACCTTACAAATCCGTCGAGAATATTTGCCAGGTTCGAAATTGCTGATTAGTTCTCCCATACGCCCAGTTAGACGTTAATTCTAATTACAATGCATTAGAATAAACATAAAATATTCCAGTATTCCCAAAAGAGCCGGGAAAAGAGAAAACTCCCTGAACTCCATGTAATTCCCCATCCGTCAATCCGTCGAGAATATTTGCCAGGTTCGAATTCGCTGATTAGTTCTCCCATACGCCCAGTTAGACGTTAATTCTAATTACAATGCATTAGAATAAACATAAAATATTCCGAGTATTCCCAAAAGAGCCGGGAAAAAGAGAAAAACTCCCTGAACTCCATGTAATTCCCCCATCCGTCAATCCGTCGAGAATATTTGCCAGGTTCGAGTCGCTGATTAGTTCTCCCATACGCCCAGTTAGACGTTAATTCTAATTACAATGCATTAGAATAAACATAAAATATTCCGAGTATTCCCAAAAGAGCCGGGAAAAAGAGAAAAACTCCCTGAACTCCATGTAATTCCCCCATCCGTCAATCCGTCGAGAATATTTGCCAGGTTTGCGTAGCTGATAAGTTCTCCCACACGCCCAGTTAGACGTTAATTCTAATTACAATGCGTTAGAACAAACATAAAATATTCCGAGTATTCCCAAAAGAGCCGGGAAGAAGAGAAGAACTCCATGTAATTCCCCCATCTGTCAATCCGTCGGGAATATTTGCCAGGTTCGAGTCGCTGATTAGTTCGCCCAAACGCCTAGTTAGACGTTAATTCTAATCACAGTGCTTTAGAACAAACACATAATATTCCGAGTATTCCCAAAAGAGCCGGAAAAAAGAGAACTCCCTAAACTCCATGTAATTCCCCCATCTGTCAATCCGTCGAGAATATTTGCCAGGTTTGCGTTGATGATTATGTCTCCACACGCCCAGTTAGACGTTAATCCTAATTACAATGCGTTAGAATAAGCATATAATATTCCGAGTATTCCCAAAAGAGCCGGGAAGAAGAGAAGAACTCCCTAAACTCCATGTAATTCCCCCATCTGTCAATCCGTCGGGAATATTTGTCCGCTGGGGAACGGCAGCTGGCTCCGCGTCCAGTGGTTAGCTTGGCATCAGAGTCGCGAGACCCGTGAATCAAAACATTGAAACTTTTTTAATTGTAAAAAATGGTAAGAATCCCTCTGCAATCCTCCAGCCCGTGGAATTGACGGGGAAAGAAAGCATGTAAGGCGTGTTAGATCATTTGGGGAGGTGTTTGTTTAGGCATGCGGTGTTCTTTGGCCCGCCGCCCCCCCTCCCCACCCTCATGTCCCAAAAAGTCACGGGGGGGAATTGATATGGTTTGTGATCGTCTTCACTAACCACTAAGGTTTGTTTGTTTGTTTGTGTCTTTTTTTCCGGGCGAATTCGCAATTTTTTGGTGGGCTGGTGTCTAGCCTGACGTAGGTCAGGCTGTCGTGGGCTACCGGCTATGCAGGCTAGGCTGCGACCTGCGGTAGGTTAGGCTGCGGGCTGCCAGGTCAGACTGCGGCAATTTCAGGTCTTGATGGTAGATTAGACCAGGTCAGGCTACATTTATGGGAGACTTTAATGGGAAACGAGGGTTTAAATGTGGGTAAATTGCTCAGGCTAAGGTTTAACCTTACCCAAGGCACCTTGACCTTTATTCTCCCTTAGGGCGGTATTGCTGTCAGTGCACCTCGCGTGCTGCGCTGTAGGCATTCACAGAGGGCGATTGCAGCGTCTCTTCGGCCCATAGCTGCGTCCACCTTTCTGCCGTTTACGGTATCTCTGTACATTTATTTTCTTCAGTCTTGCTGTCCAACACCTCTAACTGCGACAGTTTAGTGGAGCTGTGCTGTTTTCTCCGAGTTCAACCTTCAGGTGTACGTAATACTTCGTCACCTATATTTTTTTTTTCTCTTTATCGTGGCGTCCAACTCCTCTAACTCCGTCGTTCCATCATCTCAATGGTTGAAAGTACACCAGTGCTTGGCCTGACATTGTTAAATGTCATTAAATCAAATTAACCTACTTTTAAAATATGATAAACCATAGAAAAATAGTTATGCCAAAATGTGCCGTTCGATTGATGTGGCCATATTGGTTATACTATGATACCTTAATTACTAGCTAAATACTTGATACATATAATTATACGATTAATTATCTAGTATTTTTTTTGTATATCAGACCATTATTACTGCAGATCACTTATTTTTCAAGTCTCTATTTGTGTCTGTCAATCGTGGGGGACTCCAGTAGGAAACGGCAGGTTTTAATTCGGGGAAAACCGAAAACGAGTGAAATGTACAAAGGTGAAAGGTCTTATAGAGAGCAAATTTGCCACTAGGCCGTTCTGTAGGTATTTACCCTAGCCTTACCTGACCTAAGGTAACCTACTGTAGGTCTCAGGGTCTTACCTGGCCTGTGGGGTGAAGGCCCCCATACAACCAGATTTTGGTTTGTGTAATTAACAGGGTAAATTACAGCGATATATCTTAACTGTTCCCTCCGTAACCTAACCTGACTGAAGCTAGGCCACTGACCTAGACACCCCAAACTGACTCAGAGCAACATAAATTAGAAAAGTAAATCACAGAAATTCATCTCAACCTAACTCTTGACTCAAGATGTTTACCAGCAAAAATATTGATATATTAAATATAGCGACGTGGCCATTATAAAAGAAAACTCTATATACTGACACTTTGTCAGAAACTATACAACTGCAATAGAAGTCAAACGGAAGAAAAGCCATTTAATTCTAAATGCAATGCTTAGGAATAGTTCCCTTTACAAGAGACAACGCAAACCTCATCTGGGTTGCCACATCCTACTTAACTGAAGGTTAGGTAATACATTTAGAAAAATATGATGAAACCAGCATGAAAATAAGGGGACATATCAAAGGATATCCTTTATAGTTAATTATCAAGTATACTCAGTCTTTTTACAATTACTATTTTCAGTATTCGTTACCAGAAACCTGTAGGTTTTCCTATACTGATTGACAATCTGTTGACAGCACTTGATGTGTTGAATGAGTTTTTGGCATAATTCGAGTTGTTTTAACTTTAAATGTAAAAGCATTTAAAATATCAAATAACAGTTCTGGTACTTCTGTGTATAAGATAATAAATTATGTCTGTAATTTATTGCCAGTACAATAAATTATGTTTGGCATGATCGTAACATTTTATTTCTTTTTGAACTGACAGTGCAGTGAATAGACAGTCAGTATTTTTGTCATTCCATTGTCCCTTTCCACATACTGACAGATTCTCAATGGTGGATTCCAAAATGTATGAAAATCCATTACTGTTGATTTTTGGTTCTGACAATCTATTAGCATGACATTCCACACCAACTGTAATACTCAGTACAGTAAAAAATACTGTCAGTAAAACTGATTTAGTATACCTTATGGTTGAGAATTGGAAAGGTCATTCCCTGATGCACACCTGTGCTATGGTTTAATTGTTTTCTGGAGAAACTCGTACACACACAGGTGCACAACAATTATAACAATTTGTCTGTCCGAGTCGTTTATTTTTAACGCTGCAATAACGGTTTCCTCGTACCTCATTGTCAGACTCTGTAAAATATGATTGATGGGGCCACTTAGTCTGAGTTATAAATAGAGCATTAGGATTGCATCACTTTGAAACATCTGTCCTTTTTTTCATTATTATAAATGTGTATAATAGTAATCTGCTTAATTTGGTAAAGTCCTAAAGGATGGCGTTTCTCATGTCTTTGAAATTTTACGGCAGTTAGTTACAGGGTCTGGGAAAATGTGATTTGACCAGAGTAAGACCTGGGTAGGTATGAGATATGGGGGTGATGCCTTGTCTTTAGATATTTATAATTTGATTAAGATTTGTGTGTTAATGAGTGATTATAACTGTCATAATGGGAGTACCTGTTTTTCCAGTTAGTTCTCCATTTCTCACATAATTTTTCTCAAGTAGTAACCCAAGAGTTTTAATAATTGTGTATTAACACAAGTGAATGGTTTTTGTTGATAATAGGACTGGAGGTTGGACTGTTAGTATTTTTAGGGAGTTGACTGTAACTGCACATGTTATCTCTCATTTGACATACGAGTGGGAGGAGTCTAGGATATTGCATAATCACTATCATCTGAAAGATCGATGTTTTTGGGGTATTTTTCCAATATGGCGCAAAGAAAGAGAAGCTGCTTTAGAGGGACAGGCATTGCCTGAACACGATCAAGCAATCCTCAACACTGATCAGGTTAATTTCTTATTCAACAAAGTCTGTTACCTGTTGAACGTTGTTTGTAATTCAGATTCCTGCCTGCATTCTTGTGCACGAGTTCAAACGTCCCTGGTTGTAAGCTAGAGAGAAGGTTGAAAAAGTTCATGAAAAAACTCTGTGAGACTGCAATAGGTATGCAACATTAAGGTGTTCTGGTGGAACTTTCTAAATTCTTGATCACATCCAAAGGCTATACAGTAATATGTAGATTATGTACTGTATAGAAATAGAAGAACAAATGGTGTACAAAATATCAGAAACACTTCTATACCTGGAGGAAAACTGTAAGAAGTATTTGGAACTGAGTGTTTTTTTTTTTAAGTAGGGAGGAATTGCAGAAATATGAGGACTTGGAATCAACACAAAGTTTGTCATATAAGAAGCATTTGGATAAACTGTGATATACAGTAATTAGTAAAAACTATTTACTACCCAATATATCTACCTTTCAAATATTTTTTGTATCAGTTGTGTTTTCCGTGACTCGATACTCTTGGAACTTTGGCTGTGCCTTAACGACGTATCCAATGCAGAAAAATCTCTCTTTATCCATTTAATAGGTTACAGTATCAAAGAGTATACAGTAATGTATCACAAATCTTAATAAACTCTTTGATGGTAAGACAAAATGTTGAAAATAAAGATATTCATGTAAAGATTTTTTATATGAAATTAGAATAATTTCTAAAATCCTTGATCTTTCTAAAAATTAAGAACTTTACCAGTTCTGCATAATTCAGTTTATTTCTTTTCCTTTTCAGGCGCACACAATATTGCTAGTTCAGCCGGGACCTAAACCAGAGACTAGAACCTTTTCAGACTATGAAAGCGTCAACGAGTGTATGGAAGGTATGTTGATCATCCTCAATAAACCTAGATGCTGAACTGACTAATAATATGGCATCATTTGCAGCAGAAGTTTCCGACTTTGTTAATTTCTTTTTTTTTTTTTTTTTTGCCTCGTATTGGTTGCATTTTCCATGAGTTTAAAAACTTCCAGCATCTTAGCTTGCTATTTTGTTGGTTGCAGTGTTGAATGCCTTGGTAACACTGGTACCTTTAATCATTCTAGTGTGTGAGTCATATACATTTGCTTATAACTACTGTACCCTCAGTTGTTTACTTTTTATATGCCATAGTGATCAGTTGTAGAATTTGTAGTCTAATAAGGGCATGGCTACTGCTTTTTAGGGCTTGATGCAAATCTTAAGAAGAAGGCTGAATATTATACTTCAGCATCTGTCAGAAGATGAACACTAACGAGCTTGTAATGTTCCTGTTGATTAGGCTGTTCCTATGTTTTTGTGCCGGAAGTTTTCCGGCTATGATTTCAGAAGTTGTTGCAAGGTAATTTTGTCTTAAGGCTTGAAGTTTTTGGTAGCATTTCATCTAGACATTTTTATTATTTTTATTTTTTCTTGAATTATTATCTGTATAATTTCAGTCTAGACTCTGGGTTCTTGACGGGTTGGTGTAAGCATTCAGTGTTACGTATGGATTATCTAAACGCTGTGGCCCCTGTATGGGTTAGTGCCACCAGTGCACCTCACATGGTGCACTGTAGGCATTACTTGAGGGTCTTTGCCGCGCACCTTCGGCACCGCGCTGCAACCTCTTATATTCCTTTTACTGTACCTCTGTTCACATTCTCTTTCTTCCATCTGACTTTCCACTCTCCCTAACAATTGTTTCATAGTGCAACTGTGAGGTTTTTCTCTTGTTACCTTTCAAACTTCCTTACTGTCAATTTCCCTTAAAGTGCTGAATGACCTCATAGGTCCCAGCACTTGGCCTGTGGCCTAAATTCTGTGTATTCTCTATTCAAATGGTGTGGTTGAAGTAGTCAAAAGGTCTTTGTGCTCTGCTCAAGAGAGGCTTATTTTAGGGGGACATTCAAGCAATCTTTTCTCGAAGACCTTACTCAGGAGATGGTCTTACTCCCCTGTCAGTGGAATAAGGGTGAGCTGTACTATGCTCTTGTACAGTTCCTCGTTGGGCGAGCGGGTTCTGTTCTCAGCTACCACTCTGTTGGTCGCGAGTTCGAATCTCCGACCGGCCAATGAAGAATAAGAGGAATATATTTCTGGTGATAGAAATTCATTTCTCGCTATAATGTGGTTCGGGTTCCAAAATAAGCTGTAGGTCCCGTTGCTAGGTAACCAATTGGTTCTTAGCCACGTAAAATAAGTCTAATCCTTCGGGCCAGCCCTAGGAGAGCTGTTAATCAGCTCAGTGGTCTGGTTAAACTAAGATATACTTAACGATATACTTAACTTTGTATGCTATCGTTGCTCAGGTTGCCGATACAAGGGAGTAGATACAAACCCAACAGTGCCTCTCTTTCTCAGTGAGGAATAACAGAACCAATACTTGTCTTATGCTGAGTCTGTAGCGGCAGAATATGGAAGTTTGTTGAAAAGCGATTGGGGGTTGAATGTATTGAGTCTCAAGAAAATTCTTGAAGGCATTAGGATGCGCTTTTATCTTGACTGAATTATGTTTACGCGTTTTTGCATCTTAAAATTTGTTTGCATGTGTTAAAGTCTTTTGGTGTCCAACATCTTAACATCATTGGTGCCTTGGATAGTGCTTGTATTACCCTATTTTAGGCCTTATACTCTATTGCTTGCAGTTCAGTGCTCCTGTCTTAGTGCATTCTAAGGTACTATGCCACTTAATGTAGTAAGTAATGTGTATATGATGAAATGAAACTGCTATTTGAGTTTTGAATACAAGAAGTGTCAGACCCTTATTCTTATGACAGTGATATTGCCTCAAAGTGATTAAAGTTTTGGGATAGATTTGTAAACGCAGTCATGGATAATTGAAGGGAATCTGAACTGTCGTCATTTTGTTGCGAAGGACACGTTAATACTCTAATTACTCTATACTCTTTCAGGTGAGTGAGCGTCCGCCCTAATCCACCGTTTGCTCACGTTCAGTAAGAGCTTGGTATTAGAATTTGATCGGTTCATTTTGTTGCTGTGGATGTTTCTTAGCCTTTTTTTCAGTAGTTGTGTGTATTTGTCCCTAAAGCACTTTCCATTTCCAAGTTTAGTAACTGGCATCTTAGTTTCATTTTGAGTTGCCAGGTTCATTTAGTATTTCTTTTTAAACATCAGCCAAGGAACCTGGCTCCTTTTGTTGTCATTTGGTTGCAAGTTGTTTCAAGTTATGGCCTCAGCCAAATAGTAAGAAACTACCATGTTCTTTATTGTTATTTTTTTTAACATTAGCTTACAGTTAGACGCTGGAATAGATACCGCTGGGTGAAAAGCATCATTAGATACCCTGAGGCAATGTATTGAGTTTTGACCTTAATTTTGTTTATTTATGCAAATCAGTTATAACTCTCTCTCAGTTCAGTGCATGCAATTAAACAAGAGAAGTTTTCTAATAGCTTGTACACATAAGCTTCACCCGACCAGTCTAGTAGTTGGTATTGCCAAAGTACCTTTTCACTTTAAGGTCATCTCTTATCGAAAGCATTCCCTTTGGTTGCCTTTTGAGCATAGAAGAGTCAAATGGCTGTGCAGCACCTAGTTTTGCTTCGAATTTTAGGAACTTATAAAAGTTCTCCCAGCATAGCGCATACCTTGTACAGTCTTCACACTTACTAGATCGTAATTGTGTCGGTTTTTAGGTGTATGACTTTTACCTTAAAGATTTGTGGCATTGCATGTTTTAACTAACAGAAGTTTGTAATTTTATGTAAGTTTTAAATATTTTTTAATTTGATCTGTACAGTTTTTAGTTAGGGGATTGTTTTTTTCGTAGTAACAGGTATTTTGCATGTTAAAAATATCATTAATCTTATGGTTGTTCTCTTTCATTTGCAATGAAAGTTTTACCGTTCCTTGGCAGTGTTCTTTTTGTGTTTGTTAATGGAGGATTGAATGCCATTTTTGAAAGATTTATGGGCTGACAAACTTCATTATATGTGATAATGAAGTTTTCAAGAATATATTCTTTTTCCTAAGTGGAAGATGAAAAATGAAACAGGTTTTTGTTACGTAAAGTGAGATATTGGAAAAACTAAAGTGATTTAAACATTTGAGCATATTTTTATTAACATGGCAACCACTGACGGGAATAATTTTATTTCCTTATGTGAAGTTTGTTATGTTCAGTTAATAGGAATGGAGAATCTTGTAATATACCTAAGAAATATAGACACATATATAATATATAATATATATTGCCTGATTTTCTTGGACCTAAAAAGTCCCAGCCACACTAAATGATTTCTTAAAAAATGAAAAACTTCCCAACTACATACACTCAGCCCTTTGAAATGTATCGCTACTCCCTAACTGTTCTGTTATTTGAGATCAAAGTTGGGATACTAGGAAGGGATTAAAACTCTTTAATGGGTTCGTTACTAGTTTTTTATGACTGTTAATCATATATTGCCTGAATATCCATTGAGGATAAAGGCCCAATTCCTGTAGTTGATGAATTTATTAAGTCACATTTCCTGACTAATAGGCTTGATTGAAAATATTTGCTCCCGAATGAAAAATGGCAGTTAAATCAACATGAAGTGAAAGAACTTAGACAAGTAAGTGGGGAGAGACCACAGAGAACAGATGGAAAGTAAAAAGAAAACTAGCAGTCTGGTTTGGACTTACGGATTCTGTAAAGAACTTTCAGGCACACTATGAGCACTGTTCCGTATGAAGATCTGAATTAAAAATTATCTTTGAATATGTGCAACATATTGACGTTTATAAAAGTCACAACTCGTACGCAATATGCTTACACTGATGGACCTACCATACGTCTTGAGTAAATGGGCAGTATTGTATTATTCGTAGCATAATTTGAGAGGCAATATGTTTTATCTTGTTATTATCTGTAAATGATATGCGTAACTGGCGAGCAGCCTTTTGAGCACGCGGTTGGAAGACTGTAAATTTGCGGTTACAAGGCGTTAGAAACTACCTTATTTGTTGAACTTTTAAAAAAGCGTTTGAAAAATCTATACATGACAGCCTTAGTCACAGATCCTTATTGCTATTATTAAAGAGTAGGTTAACAGGACCAGCGAGTCACATTCTCAGGTCCCGGACTCTCGTAGAGAGGCTTGCCCTGAGAAATTTGTACCCAGGGAGTTCAATGACAAAAGCTAGAGTTGAAAGAAGTTACATACAATATGTACATGAGAGAGACCAAAGCCAAATAAATAAAGAGCAAAGTAAAGGGTAAGAGGTAATGCAGCTGTTATCATATATGATATGCATGATTTGTTCTTGTTCGTGTAATCAAAACGTCAAGCACAGGCAGTCCTTGCTTGCGGGTGGCATCGGTTAACAGTGTTTTGGCGCTTGGCTAGGGACGCCGTTAACCAGATTTTCGGCGCCAATAAGCGATTTATTAGCGCTGATATCTGGTTAGCAGCGCAGGTGAGCGGTTTATCGGTGCTATTACTGCTGATTTTCGGTTAGCGGCGCTTGGCTGGGAACGGAACCCCACACTGTTAACTGGGGACTGCCTGTATAATGGTTAGATTCCCAGTCGCTGTCCTCCTGTGTGCATCCTTCTGTCATTACGTTATATTAAATCTGTAGAGAACTCTTGAAACAGTTACATTGTTAACATGAGGTCTCACTTTGCAACTCTGTGAATTCATTTGCTTGCCGAGCAGAGAATTGAGAAGTAATTTCACTTGATCAGAAGCAACATATATTTAGGTATTATTCAAATTCATGCATAATAGTAGTACTGTAACTGAATAACTGCATGGTATTTTTGACAAAAGTGTAGGGCTTTTGGTTATACTTTATTGTCAGTAATATTTATAATGTGTCAGAGATGGACAGATTTCATAATCATGGGTGCTTCTAATTAAATTTTTTGCATAAGTGCAAATTTCTAAATCATGTACAGCTTATAACTAAATTTTTCTGTGATGAGATGAAGTTATATACTTTTCAAAGACTTTTTTTTTTTTCTTGGTATAAAACTGGTTACCTTTCCTTTATCTAACCAGAGAATTATGCTTATGCATACATTTGTAGGCTTTCCATTTCAGATTGTAGACATTAAGAAATTGTATCGTATAATTTTAACAATTTCATGCCCTTTCATAAATATGATACATATTCTCAGTGGAAATTAACATTATTGAATGTTATACATTTTCAGAGTAAGTATAGTTTTGAAAGTTCATCAAGAATAGTAATTTGGCTTATCAATGCACTGTGTATATATATATATATATATTTTTTTTTTTTACAGAATTTAATATTCACTTTATCACTGTATACCTCCAATTCTCTATCCACAAATCTAAAAGACTTCACACAGCCCATTTTAATTCTGGTTTCTTTGTTTACCATTCCTAAGCAGGTGTTTGTAAAATCTACGAGGAACACCTCAAGAGGATGAACCCTAACACTCCGAGCATCACTTACGATATATCACAACTATTCGACTTCATAGACCAGCTGGCGGATCTCTCTTGTCTTGTGTGGAAGTTTGCATTTTTATTTGGAGTGATTATATACTAGTCACATTTATAAATAAAAATTTGATCAGGGTACAGCAACAGATAGTTTGATTTGAAGTGTCCAGGGTTATGCAGGCAGTGCAGGTGATTATCACAGCTGAATTGGGATGAATGTACAAAGTAAATATCAGTCACAGAATGCAGGGATAAAAGTATGTGTGTAGTCAGTTTAGTCGATTCCTTTCCTAATTCAGTCTGCCTGGCAGCCAACACTGTTTGTACAACACTGTTTGTACATATTGACGCATCACATATTTATCACTGCATAGTAAAATGTACATAACGCTTCCAAAGTTTTTACATTGGTTTGCAAAAATCCTTGCAAGGGTGAGGTTGTGTATATTTCTGAAAGTGGTCTTACCCAGCTTATATAGGTCCTTTCCCCCCCCATAGGGGGTTAGTGCCATCAGTGCATCTCGTGCGTACTGCACTGTAGGCATTACTCGAGCTTCTTTTCAGCGTCCGTTCGGCCCCTAGCTGCAACCCTTTCATTCCTTTTACTGTACCTTGATTCATATTCTGTCACTTCCATCTTACTTTCCACCCTCTCCTAAAAATCACTTCATAGTGCAACTGCGAGGTTTTCCACCTGTTGTACTTTTGTCACTCAGTTTTCCTTTCACTGTCCTAAATTGTATATTCTATTCTATAAGTCCTTTTGTAGGTTCCCTCATCTCTCTTGACCAGCTTCCTCATGATATATCATTTTCTGAGAGATTTCTTGCCTCTCGCTGGTCCTTTTTGCGCCACGTTTATTTAGTCACCCTTTTCCCCACTGTCAGCACATCAAAATTATCAGTCTTGTCTTTTGTATATTTGAGTTTACTTGTTATCCAAGGTCTTCTGTTTTTTTGGTTTAGTTATAGAGAAAGAAATTTGTGCATTTCCAGTTGTCTACAGTTTCACTCTTGGGAATGGCATTACTGTGTATACTGTTTAAAATTCTCGTAATACTGTGGTGATTAACATTAAAAGTGTATCTAAATACATTTTGAGACCAAGACATTCTTCAAATAATTATAAATAACAATTTTTAGGTGGATGGGAAGTCTGAAATGCTTACCTTTCAGAATTAAACACCCTACAAACCATGGCATTATAATTTGAGATCATAGTACACACTATGGTATTACTAGTCAGAAAAATTTAATCCTTATCTATCAAGAACATTGTAAGAGCCTCATCAAATATGTTTTAGATGTGTCATAATAGGTATACACAACATATGTGCTTTGTACTTCATGACCAGAATGTGGGCTAAATGAGCATTTATTTTGATAAAGTAAATAATTGTTTTCTACTCTGTTTAACATTTCAAGTATAAAACTTTTTTTTTATCTTTTATTGTCTCCGATTTGAGTTCCGTGTGCTTCGGACCACAATCTGAAGTCTTGATGACTTCATCGTTTTCCACTGTGTAATTATGTACCCTTCACCACCTTGGTGTCCTCTTTGTTTTAAATACATATCTCATCAAAGTTTATTGCTCCTTTTCTTGTCCCTGAATTCTGTAATTCTACTTTGACTTGCTTTCTTCTCATCAAGCTCTTTACTTTTCGATTTTCCTCTCCCCCCCTTCCTCTTACTTTTGATTTTCCTCTCTGCCCCCTCTTCCTCTTTAGCTTTCCAGTGTCTTTAACTTTACTATACCCTAAATTTTATCATCTTTCATTTAAGGACAAATTCATGAGGTAAGCATGAGGAAGTCTAGGAATGGTAAGGCTGTAGTCTCATTAACAACTTACTTTGCTGTCATTCTAAAGTTTTTGTGTGACCTTTGCAGATACCAGAAGAGTACCAATACTTACGCACCGTATAACAAAGACTGGATAAAAGAGAAAATATACATCCTCCTCCGGCGACAAGCAGCCAAAGCAAACTGAAATCTTATCCAGTGGGAATACAATGCAAGTATCAGGGATTCTCGAACAGCCCGCGTGAATATTTGATGACGTGTTAATCGCTGACACTGTCAGAAATCAAATGCGACATATGCTAACTTATTGAAATTTGTGTAGTTAAAAAAAAGAAAACAAAAAAGGCTTTATTTTGCAGTGATTGGTAGTTCAAAATCTTTTTCATGAATGGTACAAAGATTTTTGTATGATTTGGTTTCATGAAATTGTTGTGTAGGCAAAGTTTAGTAATGAATCGACACAGTTTGGATTGGATTGTAGTGTGTACAAAAACAACTTCTGTTGGCAAGCAACGCATAGCTACGTAATGTAGTTCCGTCGGATCACAGGTGTTACGTTTTGAATGGATCAAGTCGGGGGAAGGGCATAATCAGTTTCATAGATAATATTTTTTAATACACATATATCACCTATTGTCAGAAACAGGCGTCAAGAATGAGCAGGCAGAGTCTGTGGGGTTGCAAGACACTGCTACATCGGATGACAAAATACTACCAGAAATTCATGTATGTTATATGTGTCTAAGGCATCATTAGAAATATTTTTTAACAAGGTCATTATGTTCCATTCACTCTGGAAGCCTGGCTTATGTTGCCAAGTGAGTATTTTCGTATTCTGCTGCTAATTTCAGTGTATGTTGACGATTGAGAGTGAGCGTAAGAGAAATCAGTACACCTGCAGTGTAATTATAATAATTATTCTATTGCAGTGTTAGTTTTCTGGTTCTGCGTACTGCAAAACTTTCGAATTCAGCTTTAATTAAGTATAAATTGTGTGTGGAAATGCTTGCTTTGAAATTAAAACCAACTCGGATAAATTTAATAGTATCTCAAACTGGACTTCACAGAAATTTAGTTTTGCAGTACGTGAATTTTGGGGCATAAGTGGATTCTCTCTTTTATGCAATGTTCACGTTTTTAGCATTTACTTTAGCTATCAGATTCTTAACAGCTTTATTGTTTAGTGTGACGTGGTCACGCATATCATAAGTCTTATGTTATTGCTTGATTTATAAAGAGAATAAGCTTTATGGTATTTGAGGTTACAGTATTTGCTTTTGGATATAGTGATTATTCATATTCGTTTCTACAAGGCCATCCATTTTTTCTTTTATTAAAAATCAAATTTTTGTTAACTAGAAATATCATTGGTTTTAGTTTCTCTTTTGACTGGGTGTATTCAAACTTCATAATAAAAGTGAATAAAAAGGTTGCTTTTATTTCCCAACATCATCAGTGATTCGGTTGTTAAAACCAATTATGAAATGATCATAAAGATGGAAACAGCTGACTGAAGATTGTTACTCCATTAATTTCTGATGGTTTAATTGCTAACAACTGAACAGATGAATTACTTTTTTCCACATTAGGAGGTTGTTCCCTCTAACAATGTCTCCAGAGAAAAAAATGGTTACAGCCACATTTATACTTTTATGAGTGCTAATTCATGGATGAATCTATGCAGAAAACCTCCACATTATTTGCAGTTTTATAAATGCAGAGGGGGTATCGTTGCCATGTGCTAAACACCTCATCAACTCTCTTCTTCAGACACACATTTTCACTCCAAACTTTTCTCTCTTCTTAGCCAGCCTATCATCCCCACTCTTTCCAATCCTGAACCATTTCAAAACAGACATCACTTCACGTAAACTAACCTTTTTACCATTTCTATATCTTAACATTTTTCACCTTTTTATATCTTTCGATACATGTATTATGCAAGCAATTTACATTGAAAGGTTCAAACACCTCCACACAGGAGTGTGCGTGCTCCATTCATAAATTCCTACATTGGCTTCAGAATGCAGTTTCTAAACAGTCTTTTGCAGGCATCCAAGTACCTTCCTTGCTTCACTTAACCATGAATTGTCTCTTCTCTCATCCTACCTTCATTCTTCATGTTTGCTGCCAAATAAATAAATGACCTCTTCCATTCTCCCACTGTATATGCTGAGGGGAAAATTTGCTTAGAAACCAAATGGACAGGAATGGAAATGCTTGATGAAATGTATGAATAAATGTAAAAAATAAAAAAAAAAAAAAGAAGGAGAGTTAAACTCTGATGAAGGGAGGGTACAAACACTGATGGCAGAACACTAACGATAACACGCAAACAAACAAACGAATGATTTTGACATAAATTACTGTACTGTATTTACCGTCATTTTACTTACGATGTTTACAATTGAGATTACGTAAAACAATGGTATGCATTTGTGTTAAGAGATATCACATTTGTACTAGTTTACGTAAATGCTTTTTATAGGTACTGACAATTTTTGGTTCAAGGCTTTAATTTTCATAAAAACAAAGACTGACACATCGTGTAAACATTGCCAACTGGCGACTAGCATTTCAGGAAAGTGCACAACAAGTGACAAGTACAGACACTTGAATTAACTGATCATTATGGACTTTGGGTCCTGGGAAAGGCACTGGGAATAAAGCAACTGAAGAGCGACTGAAAGAAGATCCCAAGTTTCAGTGGAAGCAGAAGCACTCCTAGGCAAAAGAGCGTGGCAATGAGTTATGCAAGCAGTACTTTATTACTTTTGTGCACTTTTGTGGTCTCGGTGTTAACAAGAAACAAGTTACAAGTCTCTCAGAGCAGCGATGGCTTTGCAACATTCACTTATGAGTTCTGCAATATTTCGAGCTTCATGGACGCTACTGGTACTGCTAAGTTGGTTTCCTGCCCACGAGAGCTTCTCGCGCAGCGCGCACAACACCGATGTGACGTCGCCGGAAATGTCTATGCCGTGAATAGTCAAACTGAAAAGAAAAAAGAAGAGTAAATCCAAATTTCACAATAACAGATGCTTTGGGAGTCTGACAAGGCCCTATAATTCAGCCTGCAGTTGAATATTTTTCAGATGTCATGTTACAGCAATTCCACTTAGTTCCTAACCTAAACAAACCAGTGCTTTACACTTAAAAACAATTTATTTATCTAGAAATATATCACATCTAAATTGGCAATACTGTATATAAAGTATAACGTAGTCTGTTAAGTTGAGGTGTTTTCTGGTTAACAGAAGTAACGTGTCAAAGTACAGAAATTCATCAGAACAGGAAAAACAATTTTCTTTACATATGGACCACTGTCAATTGAGTACAGTGATCTTCTAAGAATTTCAGGTGAGTGACTTTTAAATATTTCACAAAATATGCGAGAAGGACTTAATGCAATAAGGCTGAATCAAAACGTTTACACAAACTCATACCTTTTACTCTCTTGAGCTCTTTGCAAACACTGCTGGGGTTCTGCTGCCGAAGTAGCAACAGACGAAGATGAGACTAAAGCTGACCCAGGTAGCAAGGATTTTGATTTTTCGTGATTCGTTACTTTCACTTCTGACTTGAACAATGGAGACACTTCTTTATCTTGCCGCTGTCTGTGCTGAATCTCTTCAACTGCCTTCCTTGCAGCTTCTTCACTGACAGCTGTCCAAAAAGACATGATGATGTTTAGTGATGATAGAGTTGATGTATTGCAAATTACCTACTTGGTTTTTTGTTTTTAGCTTTCTACTTTTTAAAGTGTACTTTTAATCTTGCAAGAACAGAAAATCAAATGCTTTCAACTAGCCCAAGTTTTATAAGAAAAGAAGCATAACTTAAAAACTGGTGACATACTCATGGGAGAGATTGGCCTCCTTCTTACAAATAGGTCACTGGAACTTAAGGGAAACTGGAACAGGGAAAGGGTACTTGTCCCTGCTCAATTTACATTAAAAAACACAAGGCTCTGACATTTTCAGGGAATACTAGTCTTGGTAGAATTAAAATATTTTCCTATGCCATATAAAAATTCTTAAAAACTGAACGAGCGCAGTAATGAAATTCTATGAACAATACTTTACCTGGATTATCTTTCTTTGTGTCGGCGTCCACTTCGCAACATCCAATACAGTATTTGTTTTTGGTTCTATCCTCTAATAAAATACACTGCAAAAATGAACAAAGCAATTTTAAATGTCAGAAATAAATACAATACAGTTTACAGACAGTATATTCTGGTGCACAAGATATTGTTATTTGTCTCGTAAAAACTTAATAACAGCACAGTACGAAAACTGTCTATCCCCACAAACAGGAAACTAGGAGCAGTGTACATCAGATATGGCCTCTGTAAGAACTACAACTCTTGTATGAATACAATACCCTATTTTGTTTTTTTATTGATTTTTATATTTTGTGAATACTTTAAAATAAGAACAGCCACTTTGCTTCTCTACTGAAAGCCCCCAATTACATTTTTTTTTTTTTTTAGAAAAGAAAGGTATATGCTGCCTACATCCAAAGCAGTTTTGTGAAAATATTTTAAAACATTTACAACACTTCATACCTGCATAACAACCAAGACTTATTTTTCCGAACTAATCCTCTGTTCCACAATCACAGGACAACACTGGAATGTTTGATATTTTCTGTGCTTTCAAATTCTTCCAATGTTTTTAGTGATAAAAGTTTGATTTTCAATTACAGTCTCCAGAATTAAAAGGAATCTGAGGACAGTTCACACAAAGATAAATGACAATACTGACAATACTTTGCTTCAGATCAAATATGCATATCATACCTTAATGTCATTTTTAAAGCCAGTTGACCTTACCAATGCTACAACACTAACAACTATATAGCTTAAATAATCATCATCAAATGCCAAATTTATTTTAATATAGTCCCTTAGAAGACTTAACCTCTACAAAATTCCATTAAAACAAATGCAATAAGAAATGTAAACTGAAAAATTACAAAAAATTTAATATAGTATGTAATAACATTTTATCATTTAAGCATCTGCATTCTGAATAAAAGTGGGACATATGTGAGCAGAGCTGACTACAGTTAACGTCTTATACCCTTTCAAAAGAACTGCTTCAGCAAAGAGTGAATACAAAATTTAACAAATATGGTATGTATTATCAAGACTTTTACGAACTCATGTCAACAGAGTCTCATATCTTTTTAGGAGTACAGTACTGTCTAATTAAATGTTTAAAAATGTACAAATTAAATTATATTATTGCAGCATCCATTACATCACCATTCTGATTTAAGTAAGGTCATATTAGCGCACAGATAGTACAATACTTACATCACACACAGGACAGGTTATGGCTAGCATCTTGTATCCTTTTAAGAGGTACTGTCCCATCAAGGATGAAATTTTATTATTCCTTTCCCTTCTGGCTTCAATGACTTTCAACTCTGCTTCTGAAGGAGGGTTCCAGGAGTAATCGTCATCCACTGATGCCATTTTAGGATCTGGAAAGGAACAGGAAACAGGTCAAATGTGAAATTGTGATATTGGTAATGACAGTTGGGTGTGAAGCTGTACATCAAAGAATTTCAATTCAGGAGTTGATTAGTGGTCCTAACAGTATACAGCATGTAAAACAAAATAAAAATGTTTCAAGACTTTCTTCAATCATATTTTCAATTTTATGCACGTGCAAGGATGCCTTAATTTAGTACTAACATTTTTTTATTATAAAGATTATAAAGTATTTAATTACATCTACATCCCTGAATTGTTTGGCAGATTACCAACATCACCAATTTGAAACATCAATTGTCCTATAACTGATATTGGACTGTTCTCAGTGTATATAGATATTACAAGAACTAAAATGAAGATGTATTTAATTTTCTCAATCCCAAGTACTCTATACTTTTGAATACTCTTATTTGAAAAGCGCAAGTCCACAAAATCACTATCGACTTGGGAGACACAACAAAATTATGATGATTTGAAAACCAAATGCTGCATTCTCAACATCATCATTAGCAATGTTTTCACAGCAAATTTTATCTTCAAGGAGTTAGGTGCAAATGAGTCAACCATGTCTTATGTCTTGTGCACTTTCTGGTGAATCCAAATCTGGTCTAGGTCTTCATCTATGACATTTTCCTTTGATTTTCTGAGTCTTCAAACTGGTCTTCACCATCTTGTTATTTCTATATCTATTACTTTATTTTACTTCCAAACTGTTCCCTATCCCTTCTCAAGACTTGACCAGCCATTTTAATCTTTGAGCTCCCATTTTAATCTTTGAGCTCCCAGTCTCTTTTCCAGCTGGTAGATGCCAATTCTCTCTACAACTCCATTTGTAATGTGGTCTACCAAATGCACTCCAGCCACGAATCCTAGCATTGTGGGAGCCTCACTCGATGTAACAAAGGGCCAAGCTCTCAAACCACACCTGGGAAAGGGCTGTGCGGTAAAGCTTTACCATAGCTTTCCCGTACAACTGTTGCTCTCCGTGTCATCAGTACTGACTACTGCAAGTTGCACAGATGCACTTTTAGCCTCTGTTGTGTTTTCAGAATATTTTCCAAATTACTGTGTACTTGTGTTCGTTGCTACATGTCAACAGTAATACTATACAAGGGCAATGGCCTTGTCATGACACTTCCAAAGGTTTTTTTACAATCTTGTGGCATAGATATTCTTTTGTTGTATGTATGAAAAGTTGTCCCCATTCTTTGTTTGTGCCCAAAGGTAAGAAACAGCATATTTGTTATTATAATGGGCAATCTTTTACTGTTTTCAACAACACTGCAATATATAAAACTGATGAAACATGGTTTTCCAAGTACTGTAGTTTTTAGCTCGCCTTTGATGCACTTGACATTTACTGTACTCTCGTCAAACGGTAAGTTAACCCGTTACCTCCCTTGTCTAACAGCGATGAGGAACCCAAGTTGGGAGCCAAACCTTCATGGTCAGGTTAGGTTGGGGAGTCCGGGGCCAGTCGCATAGAGTCAAAGGTAAGGTTAAGCTTTAAAAGCAAAAATATAAACAAACACAACACATTTCCATTTTACACTAATTTTCATCCTTCCTGCCCACCCAAAAATCATACTACTGCACATCCCAGTAAGGTGTCACCATTTTCGTTAGATATAGGTTAACCATACATTTCTGGTGGAAATAAATATCAAATTCGTTACAGTCTAAGAAAGAATCACTTCAAAAACTTGCCTATCAGAAAATCCCATACTTCACCAGTCTTAGAAACGAACTACTAGCATTATGTCAAATATTCACCATTTCACTCACAGGCCTACATCTAGACCTGTCGCAGTCTCACAATTTTGTAGGACTTGTCGGAAAATTAGCGTAGGTGTCCAACTGCTTATAAGATTCATGAGTCTGGCATGAAATTAAGTTACTCTGTCATACTAAGCAATCTCCAAAGCATCAAAAGGTATTGAACTTTGGTATATTACTTTAAACTATTATTGCATTATGGACTTGACAATATAATTTTCCTATGTTTTAATGTGTGCTTTAAACATTTCTGACATTAGTTTTGTTGGCAAATGAGTATTTTTTCTGGTAAAACTTAAGACTTCTACCGTGGCCTGGTTCCCATCAGTTGCTGATCTGAATATTTATGGCCTTTTGTTAATGTTTTTATCTATGCTTATGTCTTTTGTTTATGGTATTTAACATCTGCTTTTATTACATTACTCCCCAAGGGGCTGGTGCTAAACATGGCACCCATTTTGCATGCAAACTTGTAGTTTTCAAAACCTGTGGGGCGTGGCAGCAGTCTTCACTTTGACCTATTTTTGATATGGGTGACTCCACCCTCATACTCCACAATTTGGGGGCCCAAGTGGGAAAAAGGGATTTCTGGATGGGGGAAAACACAAAACAA
This sequence comes from Macrobrachium rosenbergii, assembly GCF_040412425.1. Lineage (NCBI taxonomy): Eukaryota > Metazoa > Arthropoda > Malacostraca > Decapoda > Palaemonidae > Macrobrachium > Macrobrachium rosenbergii. The sequence goes on along the minus strand of NC_089788.1, from coordinate 74,633,292 downwards.
GTGAAATTCAAGGACACGGACAGTTCTAATTTTGATTAAGGTAAATTTATGGATGGTTTACAAACTAATATCATGCATTAGAGCAATGGTTCTCAACTGGGGGTCCCAGGACCACGAGGGGTCCATGACTATTGAGTAGGAGGTCCGCGAGAAGTCTTGGGAAGTCACAAAAATAATAAAAAAATAAATAAATAATTTTTATTTTGTGATTTTCCAAAACTTCTCGCGGATCTCCTAATCTATGGTCGCGACCCCCTGTGGTCCGGGGGCCTCCATATGAGAACCATAGCATTACAGAACCTCATGCCCTAGGTTAGGTTAGGTCATTTATTAACGAAACGATCGCCGCCAGAGACGTTCAAACCAAAATTTAAGACGAACAAAAATTATATCTTTGCATCTATATTGTGATAATTATTTAAAATAATATTTTACATCAGATATTCACCATTTCACACACAGGCCTAGACAGGCCTATTTCAATCACGCAATCTTACACGACCCGTCAGAAATTTATGAAATTTATCAAAACGTGTTTAGCCTGAAATCACGCAAATATTTCATACTAGATCTTTTCAAAGCCTCAAGATATATTGAAATTCCATAAATAAAATGATTAAAAAAGGCGTAAACCACACTGGCCGTAGCCCTATCGCCCAGGCTACGAAAATGACTAGCCCCAACACCTGTCACCCCAGACGACCTTTCTTACTGAATCATTCATAAATCTTGACTTACAGGAGTAAATAATCACACAAGATACATAAATAATTACGTGAACAAATAAAGAAACGTCTAGAAGTCCCATTAATAAGGGTAGCATGGCCCTAAGACAATCGTAATTACAGGCCTGCGGGTATTCCATATAATAAGCCTATTATGGTGATTTAAATGCTTAATAATGATAAATATACATCTATTGGATCATATGCATTAATATTACTACAGAAACTACGGTAAAAACAGAACAAAAACGAAATATACAACTTACGGATCACTTTTCCGAATTCTGTTCAGTCCTCCTCCACCTGTTTACAAAGGCGTTTGAGGGTGACGTGAGACATTTTGGTAATATGTCTCATTTTATATGATTTTTTTGCTTTAATAACTGCTATTCTTGAAGGTTTGTTATTTGTATTGTTATTGTTATTTCTTATTTGTTGGTGATTTAAATGAATAGCTTGAAAACACTGAATTTTTCCTCTCATTTCACGAATCTTCAAAGACATGCTTTTTGTATGAAAATGGTAATTTATGTTATTTTGACAAATCTCATATATTCAGTCATTTCTTATTTATTAATGTTTTAATGGATAGTGTGGAAACACCGCCTTTTCATCTCATTTCACACGAGTCTTCAAAGAGATGCTATTTGTGAAGACTTGCAACTTATGATATTTTGATGAATATCTTACGTACTCAGACCTTTCTCATTTATTTTAGTTATTTAATGAATAATGTGAAAATAGTCTTTTTGTCTTATTACATACGTCTTCAAATAGATGCTATTTATGAAAACCGGTGATTCATATTTTCATAACTATCTTACGTACTGAGACCTTTCTTATGTTAATTTAATGATTAATGTGAAAACTCCATCTTTCTTTGTCAAATATTATCATAAGTTTCAGTCAGAAAACTTGTATCATCATAGTCTGAATAAAATTTGAACCTATATAATTTTATGCCGAATTTAAGTTACAAAGATGTGACGATGGGTTGTTTAGCCTGGAAAATTACAGAAACAATAGGCAGTATTTATTTCAGCTCAAGAATTGAATACTAGTGGAGGATAGCAGGTAAAAATGCAACTATTATTTTTTTAATGCAATTAAAAATCAGGTTAATTTGCACCAGCACCCAGAACTGAAGACAATATATTGCCCGAGTTTCAGTGAAGAATAAATAGCTTTGAGTATTATATACAGAAGAATACCCAATGGAGAATATTAGTATCAATGTCGGCAAAATTAAACGTGATTCTCAATTACCTAACTTTTCACTAGTTTCTGAGATTAGCCGTTAATCTTTCCACCAGTTAAAGTCATTCACGTATCAATAAATCGATAAGGAAACGAGCGCAATAAAAGAGTAACCATTTATGATTTCCTATTGAAAACGAATAATGGTCCTTCAGTTATAAGAATCCAACAGTTGGAAACAAAGAAGAAGAAGAAGCTCTCTCCTTCTTTCTGTTTGTGTACATTTTGCCTTGCCTGTAGTGTCACGGTCTATTATTGCTTATCACAGTTCAATTATTTGTTACGAGCGTTAATCTCCGAGTGGAAATAGAGGGAAAATGGCCGTTTCATCACCAATGGACAGACTGCAAGCTCTGGAAAACATAGAAAAGGATATAGCCACCGTTTTACAGACCGCTGGTATGCTAAGTATAACCTCGTATAGACAAAAGTATAGATTGGGTGATCTATATTGCCACTTTTCACTCGACGTTTAATTGTTAAAATAACGAAAAAATAACATTTTCAGGGATACCTGTCAAGAGATTGAAGTTTCATTAACAAATTGAACTGTAGGGTATTGCCATACGAGCTGAAATAACTATTTGAAGTCTTAATAAAGCCTACGGTAATCTAGCCCCTTATGGGTGGGTTATTACAGGCTAGGGCTTTCCTGTACCTTAATTAACCTGTAGCGTATTAATGGCCTGCATATTTCAAGGATAAAGAGCCCTAGGAGCGACTGCATTTCAGGGAAGCACTAGATGTAGGGGGGGTAGACTGCTCTATTGTTACGATTGATAACCTAACCTAGATTAGGGGTTTATCCTAACGTAACCAAGGTTAGGCATCTGGCCCCATTACCAGTAAATGTAAGTTAGGTTGTAATATTGCAGACTACTACCTCATCCCTTTTGCGTAGCTCGTCAAGTATCCTAGACTAGCAATTTACAGGTAAAATGTTGTTCTTGTTTGGTACGAGCCCCTTGAGGATGAACGTAAAAACATGAACAAAAGAAGATAAATATCATAAACATAAGACATAAATATAAACAAAAAGCAATAAATATTCCAGTTGGTGACTGGCGGGAACCAGGCTGTGGTACAGTAGTAGTCTTCAGTTTTGCTGTAAATTTTTATTTTAATACCAGGCCAATCGCATGAATGATTGTTCAATAAGAATTCCAGTTATGAATGGGAAGTAAAAGAAGACAGTAAATATCTCAATAATTGTAAATTCACCATAGCTTTTAGTATGGTTTTCATATTAAGCACATTAATGACACTTAGGAAAAAAAATAGTTTAACTCCAGTATTTAGAAGTGGCATTAAAGTAACAACTTTGAGGGTACTGTATCCTTGAAATTCAGTTGGCCCTTTGGCTTGATAGGCTAATTTGGGGTTGAGATAAAGTAAGCATGGCTTAGATAGTGGTAAAAATGCAGGCTAATACTGCTTCCCTTTAGTTCGATAACTACCAGTTTACATGCAAAATGGGTGCTGTGTTCATTACCACCCCTTTGGGAATGAATGTAAGAACAATAACAAAAGATGGTAAATATCACAAATGTAAACATAAACAAAAAGTGGTAAATACTCTGGTCAGCGATTGGCAGGAACCAGGCTGCGGTAGTAGTCATCAGTTTTACCTTAATATTAATCCTCAGAATTTTATTACTGAACTTTGATTGAATTTTAACTGTCTTGCTGAAAATGTAGGGCAAATTATGAAAAAGCAAATCAGTATTTTCAGATTAGTTACCGACCATTTCTTTGAAAACATCATAAAACATTGAATCTGTTTGTGTCTGTCAACTGAATGTTGTCAGTGACAAGCAGCAGAGTAGCTAAAGGTTGATTGACCTTTCTTTCACTTGTACGTTAGTCAAATGTCAACTGATTGAAGTGATAAGGTTTTGTGTTCATTACGAATGTCAGAATATACTTTGTGTGATTCAGACCAAGTAAAAGTCAAATCAGGTTATAAGTGACCTCTCTAATTTTTCCATTGGCTTAGATTCGCCCAATTAAGATTCAAAACTACTGTTTTACAAGTCTTATTTTGTCATCTTTTGCAGTGGTTTGAGATTCCAATCGTATTGTCAAGTGATATCTTCAGTTAAGGCATATTTAAAACTAAAATTTGATACTCAAAATTTTTCATAATTTTATATTTTCAGTATTTTTACCTTGAGCTGCTGCCATTCCTCAGTGTCATGTCTCCCAAAACATTGGTGATCATAGAATTTTCAAATTTCTTGCTATCTGTGTCAGTTCTGAGGCTGTTTTCTATCCTCTAGTGACTCTCTATATTCCATCCATAAACTTATCCTCACATTTACTTTGAGCAATTATACATAACTTAGAATTTAGTGATGTTAGCTTGCCAAGTGCCGCATTTTGCTACTTGTGTAGTTTAGCTAAAAATACTAATGTTGGGGGGGGGGGAATGAGGCAGCAAGTCACAACCCTAAGTATATTACTTATTGCCCTGAATCTCTGACCACTCTACAGATGAGATAGGCAGGCCACAGGGTGGATGAAGTGAAGTTTAAATGTAGTTTATTATAATTACATGTAGACTACTTTCTATTTGTTACATAAGGAAAACTTATGGATAAACAGCTGTCTTTATTACTGTATACCAATTGTTTTCCAGGTCAAGCTTTGACGGAACTCGGAAAAGACAAGCCAGCAAACAAGCAAGTAGAGGCACATGTAAATCAGTTCAAGCAGACTCTAGCTAACGTTGAAACTGAACTAGCGAAGCAGATCAATTACCTCACACAAGTATCAACAGGTATGCAATTCATTAATACTGAAGTGTATTTTTATTCTAGTTTGCAACTGATGAAGGCACCATAAGACTGCACTTCATTTGATAAATGCTTCATATTTCCGTAATGGTTAGAATATGTTAATGATGGATTTCATGGTTTCCAGGTCAGGCTCACGAAGGATCTAGCTATAATTCCCAGAAGACCCTACAAATGGCAATGCATCGACTAGACCACACAAAAAGACTGGTCAACGAGCTAGAAAACACCAGAAGCAAACACATGCAAGTTTGGCAACAAAGCCAGCTCCAGAAACAACAGCCAATGATGCAGTAGCTTCACATAGATGGTGATCGTTTTATACTCATGGGGTGTGTTTCGTTAGAAGCTTAGATATGATGAATTTTATTACTGAAAATTATAAGAACTTACTTTCAAATTTTGTAAGGTGAGAGATCAACTGGTGATCTTTAAACTTTACTGTTAATGTGTTCTTTATAGTGATTTTGGCATGGTTTTTTTATTTTCAGTGTACTCAGTGTATCATAATGATCATAAGACCTATTTAGTGTGTCAAAGTAATATTCTCCTGTGGTTTTCTTAAAGTATTGGGAGACTGTAGTTGCAAGAATGTTTACATTTATGTTGTCTAAAATTGTACCAAGTCAGTTAAATGAAGAATTGTGGGAATACTTTAGCTTTTATAAGTGCATATAATTGAGAAATGCTTTTGAATACAAAATATTTTACTGTGTAGAAGTTATATTTTTTCACCAAAGTTGATATACAAAAGCCTACATTAATAGGTACATGTATTACAGAGTGAAAAAACAAGCTTCCATATAAAAAAAGTCATAATACTGTGGTGTGGTGTCTTCCATGACTGAACTTTGGGAGGAAAGATAAGCACTGTGGAAGACAATTTTTTTTTTAAAGTGCTGTGGAAAAGGATCAGCTGATAGTACAATGTAAAGTATTCATTTGTATTGGTAACAAATATTGGTAATAAATTTCTTTTCTAAGGAACATTAAGAGTTTTTTTCATGACATTTTCAGTAACTATGGCTGTTAATTCCAAGACTTAAACAATTTTCTTGTACGTGCACTACAGTACATGCCTCTGTTCTACACATGATTTTGCATTTGGAAAGGTATGCCATCTAAACATTTCTAAACAGCAAGCAGTACTCCAAAGAGACATTCAGCAATAAGTTGTTAATACTTGTACAGTATTATTCTTACAAAACATTACTACTGTAGTACATCCTGTGGAAGATGAAATGGCAATCCTCTTGCGCCTTGCAAAAGAAAAACAATGTCGTAGGTAATTTACACATTATTTACAAACAGTCACATTTATTGAGAACAGACAATACAGCATTACCTTTTTGTTTTGTCCACTGGTTAATCATGAAGTTATATAGATCTATAATCAGATGAATAATTAGACAACAGTGCATTTATATATCATGGCAACTACCAATGAAACCACCAAGACATCAGTAAATACTATGAAGTCATTCGTTTCTCAGAAAGTTTTCACCCATCAAGTGTGGGTTGTTTAGAATTTCCAAACCTTTTCTATCTGGTTCTTGCCAAGGGTTTTGAACCGTTCTGTCTCTCTCTGTCCCTCTCTCTCTTACTCTGCTACTGCAAAGCAAAACAGCCGCTATATATTAGTCCAAAACACAGGTACCGATAGAACTTCAATAAATGAGGCACTATTTAACAAAAATTCTCTATGTATTCCAACACATACTCAGTATGGAGAAGGAAAACTAACTTGTGAAAATACACAACAGTAAAAATTCTGGAAACTGCATAAACCTTTTCGAAATGTGGTCATCTGAACTAAATGAAAACTTTAGCTAGACTAATAAAGTCATGCAATAAAAGAAAATTTATTTGGAGAAAATGGCAATGGATGAGATTATTAATTTCTTTGGTATCGATTATCGTTTCATAATTCAGGCTATGACAACATGTAACAAGAAACTTGGTTTTCTGAAATGGACACCTAAGGACACAGATTCCTAGTTTTTAAGTAAACATAAAACACCAAAGCTGGTACGAAAGTCGGCTAATATTTTAGGAACTAATACTTTAGAGCATATAAAAGAAGTTTCTGAAAGCACAGAAGCTCTCAATGTTTAATAAATGGCCTACTACTGATTAATGTACTAGGTAGAAAAAATATTGCAAAATGCCCAAAACATCCTGTGCATAAATAAGGCAAAACTAAGCTTGAAAACACATTTCACTGAAACAAAACTGAAAATGAACGCCTTAAAACTACTGGATATTGAGATTAATTAAAAGTTAATTTGTCATCAACACACTTCTTATCCTAATAGCTGGCTTGACCCCTGACCTCAATCTGTAACTTTCAACCTGGGACAGAACTTCATAATACATCACAGGAAACTGTACCAGACACAGATTCACTACATGAATAGTAACATGGAGTATAACTCTGGGGAGAAGCTGATGTCATACATATTTGATTGTTAAAAAATGAAAAGTACTGTACAACATTTTTGGGAAGCAAAAACTGAATCAATGGCCACAGTAATGTACGGTTTGGTTTCGACCAAGTGAAATTCTCTCTCTACTTGGCAATGACACAATTATAGGCTTGAGAACTAAACAATCTTCAAGGTTGGGTTAACCAGATAAGATTTTCACAGTCAAGTTGATGAATGTTGCCTTACAAGTGTGAACAACCACAGCCACTGAGATTATCATCCTTATTCTACCTTCAACTTCTGTATAACATTTATTGGCTTTTTTCTCAGGACCAACACAGCACAAAAACAACATGGAATAATAAAACAGGTACATAGGTATCAACTTATCACTTCGGGAATTTGTAAAGAGAAAATAATGTTATCCCTACTTCATAACCTTTATATGATTTTCAAAGAAAATGTTCCCTGGTTTCATGTGCAAAACAATTCTTACTTAGAATATCCACGGCCAATTTACAGCAAGAATTCTCTTGTCTAACATACTACCCTTGGGAATAAAGTTTGTGATAATGTTTATTCATAAAAATTGCATACTGGTACAACTTGTTACCTAACAAATACGCTACAAAATAGAAAATGGCTACGCAGTATGTAACTTAAGTCTTACCAATGGGTGCTAACTTGGATCGCTATTCCAAACACATGGAAAGTAATCTATGAATTCATGTCAGTCCCAACACTGTATCTGGATTAGCTTTAAACGCAGATACAGACACCATGCTTCATTACAAAATTAAATTTGAAAGAATTGCTTAACAAATTAATACAAAATGCTTAGCAACAAACATCAATATTACAGTAGCAGATAATTCAACATTACAATTTTGTTTTTTGTTTTTTTTTTTTACTCGTTAAGGTTATATGTAAACCCTTGACTTGGTAAAATGAAAAAAGAAAAAATTACCATCCATTCATCTAAGTACAGTACATGTCTACTGATCTTCATTTCTGCATTGCAAACATGTACTTCATTTTTCAAGCATAATGAAGAGTACCTGTGTAAACGGAGGCTATACATCCATTACATATTGCCTAAGTATCTGTATGGTAATCATTACAATTATTTTATTCTTTCCACCAATACTGATATTCCAACATCAAAATGGTACAAACTCACATGATACGAACTTCCCCAACTATCTATGTGTCTGATCTTGGGTTAATCAGCCAGATTAAACACTAGCACTTGTGACAGAGGAGTGTGATTGCATATCCCAAGTTGGGCAGACAAAAAAAATGTATCTGATTTTTTGGAAGAGAGAGTTACACATTCATACACACATACACATCAAATAAAAAATAAATTCACCGTAAATCCAGCACATCAAGCACGGATACTTTTCAAAATTTCGAGGTTTTAACATTCTTTTGCCATATGACTCATCCAAACCACCACGCCTTTCCTGTACTTATATAGACAGCTTTGGTTCTGATATGGATTTTGTAACATTTCAATAAAATACATCACCCTGCAACAGACTGTTAGACTACTACCTTGTGACAGTCCAGAATAAAGTGGTTTTCTTTGATTGTATTTGTTCAAATTCACATTGCCCATATGAGGCAAAGGTTATAACATACTGAAATTTAAATGTAACTGGGGTTGTTTTGTTCAATTCTATATTCACCAGTACAAATACACTATTGTTCACAGCTCTTGCCTGAGAAACACATTTTTATGCTTAATGAGTAGCTTTGAACCTATAAACATAACAGGTTTCTTGTGAATAACTATATTAACAAGGAAAAGATATATTCGAAGGTACAAGGTTTAGCATTTACATACCAGACATTCAAGGCTGCTGTACTTGTCATCCGTAAAACATTTGATCCATTTTAAAGTCATTGCACAATTTCCACCAATCCACAAGGTCAGTGAAGTTCGGTGTACTGGGTCTGGCACCACCTACAAGTAATAGGCCTGAAGCTACAAAACAATTCCTCTTATTCATCTGCAATTTATCACACATAGTCAACTCAAATTCATACAAGTAGTTCAGTAATGATATGCTGTACTGTAAACTGGTGTGGCAGATAACTTGCGTTGCAGTGGGAGCCATGCAGAAGCAGTTGCTGATACTCATTCATTCTTTCCATTTTTTCACTGGTCTCAATGTGTCAAATAATGATGCTGTAGTAGACTCAGAGACTGGAGAATGTTACCGTTTCATTCCTGGAAGCTGGTTAATCATTTATTGGATAAATATATGTATATATACTCAAGCAGCCAAACCAAATACAATTAAAATCCTTAAACACGTGCACAATACTCTTGATTACTTTACTTTCCCTTCTGTTATCATGTAACATACTAGAATATACTGTTAAAGGATTTCATTCATGTAAAATTGCTGTATCTTCCCCTTTCTCCTTGCTAATAAATTATATATAAATGTATACTCTACACAAGTCTGCTAATATATAGTATGTACATTTATATATTCATACATATAAACTTATTTGTGTAAATGCACTGCACTTCTAGATATGGAAAGATGCCCTGATATTATAAATGAATCATCTTTGTGATAATGTAATGTGACCAAATTCCATTAAACCCACCAGACGGCACAACCAAATCAAACGAAATCATACCTTTGTAATATCGAGATTACAACCAGTCAGTTTTAAAGCTTATGTAATACGCTTAACAGAGCAACTGAGAAACTATAAAACATGGGCACACAGTTCCAGTTAGCGTGGTTATTGTAGAAACGAACAAAAATGCAGAGCGGCAATTGATTAATAAATACCTCTACATATAAAACTTTCCAGATTACCCTACTCCCTTATAAAATGGGGTTCTCTTATACATAGTACATACAGTAGATATTTATTAGAAACAAATTCGAAGACATGATTGGGGGGGATTATAATTCCATAATGAACCTAATCGTTTTCTAGTAGAGATTTCTCAACCATAATGGAGTCGTAGCCGGAGGGAGGCCCGTGGCTGAAATTGTCGAATATAACATCCATAATTGCACCATCATCCACTGAAAATTAAACAGAAGGTCAGTCAGTTATTGGTAAAGGCAGGATATCTGTTTATGAAATGTCAAATATAAAGGTCTTCAGAATGAGTAAGTTGGTTCAGAGACTATAATACAGTAATCTATTTTCTTTCATTTCTCTAGGATGCCTATGTAAAAATTAAATTAAATTAAATTGACATACAATTCTTTGTCAATTTTACATTTGCTGGGAATTGCCATATATTAGTAAAATAAGTCCAGTCAAAAAATGTGGTCATAAACTAAATTCAGGGAGACAGGCTGACTTTTACACAATGTGAACTTGGCGATTACATTTAGTAGTTTTCTTAGCACCATTGAAAACCCAGCTAGACAACCGGTATGTCAATAAAAGTGATGAGGATACATTTGGAATCCCATCATTTTTTAAAATTTGTTTATTCAGAGAAGTATCCAAAACACGAGTCACTGAAACCTAAACCTTTTTGTAAGGCAAAGATTAACTATCTTACAGAGATGAGTTTTGAAGCATGACAAAATTCTTGCTGTTCAGTTACGTAAAATGAAACAGGTGTTTCAGATTCTTGGTTCTTCTCTTAATGAATTAGCCTAGTTTCACTTTTAGATGAGGAGTGGAAACTACCTTCATTGCTGTAGCTCATGAAACTAGTTAAAGCTTGGCTATGTAATTGTGTATGTTTTACAGAGTGTAAAGCATGTTACGGTGTTGGACCATACAGAATTAACGTGGTATGTAAAATAAAAGAATTTATTATTTCATCCAAGTATCAAATTCAAGTTATAATAATTCTTCCTACACTTAAAAGCTGCTGTTATTAAATATTCCATTTTATCACTAATGTAAAATAATGGCCACTACACTACATTTTAATATGTAATAATGGAGGCTTTGTGCACTAGAAAAAATTGCAAATGTTAACTGAAGAAGTTATAACAGAACAGATACTACAGGTATAATTATTTACATTAAAAACCAAAATGAATAAAATACGAGTTTTATCGGTTCGTAATTTATGCTCATACTATCACACAGCTTTAAACTAAGCTAAGTGATACAAGCTAGTAAAGGAATCCTTCTGTGTGGTTACTCAGGACCATCTCCCAAGCAACTAGCACAACACTGGAGGCTGATGCAAGAAAGGATAAAAAATAAGTAGTGAACTGTCCTTCTACAAATTGCCTGCTCACCGTATAAAACTGGATAAACTGTTCCTTTAAAGCTTGTAACTGGAGTATTTGTGGGTTTTCCATTAATGTAGAAGTTAAGTTCCACATGGTCATAGCTTACACCCTGGAAGAAAGGAACATATTAGTAAAGTGAATGAAATTTTGACTCCCTTTTCATTTCAAATCACTCTCTCTTGTTGATAACATAATGCATATTCTAATTCGAGCCTGTTCACTTACTAAATACTGTTATTCTGTGAACTTTGCAAATCACTAGCTAGCACAACTAGACGCAAAACGCTGCCTGTACACTACCTCCTGAATTACTCATGTAAAGTCACCAGCGATATTGTCTCTGAGGTAAAAAGATAGGAGGATGACCATAACGACCTGAAACCTGAATGGGTCTGACAAGTACTGATACCTCCTGTGCCCAGTGATCATCACATCTTTGGCCACATTTCTTATCCTTGGTCATCCTGCCGTCCCATAACTGCTATCTTACAAATCCATTTGTTTTGGAACACTAAGTGGTCTACACTGGCTGTCAAGGAAACAGTCCTTTAAGCTAAACCTCCATCCCCTAAGTTATAGCTAGCAATATAAATGACTTGGCTTGCACCATCCTTAAAATGGATACTCTTGCCTTGACCATAACATTATCAATATCTGTAAATATAGCCAAACACAACTTGGAACTAATTACACATCTACTGAAAAACATAAAATCACACTTCTCATAAAAATATTTGAAAATCTCACACTATGGAGATTTCACATGAACCAACGCTTCTGCAACAGACTGGTTATCATACAAAAGAGAAAAGCTGGGTGATGTTAGAAATTTAGCAGATACTTCAGTTCCTCATGAAACGATAGGAACGGGATTTTTTTTTTTTTATTATTCCAAGATTGTTCACTTTTACCACTTCCCATCGACTTTTCTAGGTTTCACCCTCTGTATTATAGGATGAACTGATGATCTCCGATGTCTTGAAAAATTAAAAAACAATAAAATTTTCTACTGTAACTATAGAAATGTATACATTAAAAAACTTAAAACTCTTGACTACATACTGTGAAAAACACATCTCACTAAATACATGATACCTATCACTGTCTCAAACTGTTTGAAGGAGAGCTAGGTAGTAAACGTGGATAAGTAAGGGGTTGCTTCCAGTTTTAGGTGCTCAGTATAACTTAAACCACTAAAAACTACCTCATTAGTTATTTTTATTCAAGTCTGGATAACCACTTAGTGTAGTGACGTTAAAGTAATACTTTGTAACAATAAAATTTCCTCAACTATGAATCAGTCAACATAGTTCAATATTTTAGTAATAACTCACCAATATGTCTCCTTCCTGTGGAATATTTGGGATTTTGTATTTCTCCTCCCCATTATGTCGAACGCTGCCATCAGAGCACAAGACCCAAGAGTGCGCATCCTCTCCCAAAGGAACCTTGTTTAAATTGGTATTCCTTGTTGCAATGCCAACGCCCCAGATACCTGTATGCAAGAAAAAACTTTCCTGGAGTGATAATAACTTTTGCAGCGCTCTTGAAAATCCTCTCTCACACAAACATCTCCTGGTAGTTTCAAAACATTAATGCTTTCCCTTACTATTTCTAAATTTATAACTACAACATATCTCACTTCCCTTGTACTTATATAGAAGCTAATATTCTTGACACAGAAGAAAAGGTCATAAACACAGATTAATATTTCCAGAAGAACAGATTTTACAGAGTATCTTACTGATATATTAATGGTACAGGATGTCAGATAAATAGATACTAGAAACAACGGAAATTGACGCAGAATATCAACTCTTGCAAAACAAACCTGACTGCTGAAGTTTCACTTCAAAGTATGCTTTATTCTGTAAAATGGGAATGTTACCAAGGGCACCTCCTGTTCCACAGATACGAATGCCATTCTTCACAATAACGACTTCATGACCTGCCAAATAACATAAATAAATGAGACAATAATAATAATCATAGCTTTACAACACTAGAAATTTTGTAATACAGTTGTCTCCTTGTATCCGTGGGGGGATGCGTACCACACCCGCCCGCAAATACTAGCAGGAAGCACATCTCTAGTTTCATTTAGTCCTGTTGTTTATCCTACTCTGGGGGAGTTCATGCATTTTTATTTATTATTCTGCTTTCAAATGTTACTTGATATTAAAGTTTTTATGCTGTGATCTCTAGTTTTCTTAACTTGATTAGTATGATATGCTCAAACCTATTACAAATTCACTGTTACCAAGATATTTACTGTCTTTTGTTTATGTTTTACCATTCATTCCACTGGGACTGGTACTAAACATGGCACTCATGGGAATGGTGTTGTTATTAAAATAAAACTTTGCAGCGAAAGAAAGAAACACAGAAACTTTTAGGCACAAATTAAAACAAGATAAAAGACATTTTCACGTCCAAAATGAGATGACGGTTTAAAGTAAAATTTTACCTTGGTAACTGTCCCCCATCCAGTTTAGAAAAAGAAAACAGAATATAAAATTTAGGCCAAAGGCCCAGCTCTGGGACCTATGATGAGGTCATTCAGTGCTAAAGGGAAATTGGGAGTAAAAAGATTTCAAAGGCGTAACAGGAGGAAAACCTCGCAGCCGCACTATGGAACAATTGTTAGGAGAGAGTGGAAAGTAAAATGGAAGAAAGAGAATATGAAAGGAAGTACAGTAAAAGGAATGAAAGGGGTTGCAGCTAGGGTCCAAAGGGACGCTGCAAAGAAACTTAAGAATGCCTACAGTGCACCAAGTGAGGTGCACTGACGGCACTATCCCAGGTATTTCTAAGTAATAGATACTCCGCGGGTATTTAGCGAGAAATGGCAGTTTGTTAGAGTATTTTGGTTGCTTATTTACAATTTAACTTTATTTTTTTGGGGTCGGCTGTAATTAACCTGTAATTAACCCCTGAAGTCCATCCAACAAGGGGCTTCCATACACGATCTTCACAAGTGCAGCAGTACCTTGGAAACTGGTTTTTTCGACACTTTTAGGGCTTCTGACACTGGCGGTGCATTTGTTTGTTGTCGGCCAAATGGAATGTCCCTTCGCCGCGTTTAGTACTGGCCCGGGTGGGGGAGAGTTACCCATACGTTAACAAGTTATTGCACTTGCCAGACGGGATATGAACCGTTCGAAACAAACGTACCGGTGCTCTGTCTCGCGAAGATCGCGTGTGGAAACCCCGGATTCCCATCGGGGTCCCCTTTACCTTAGGGTAGAGTCCAAAGGTAAATTGTAAGTTAATTACACCCGACCGCCAAAAATTAACGTTAAATTGTTAATAAGCACCCAAAATACTATAAGAAGCTGCCATTTCTCGCTAAATACCCGCCGTGTAAATATAACTCAGTTCTACCCTAACCTAAGCATGTGATTTCATCTCGGTATAAGCCTGGCCTTGACCTCCACAGATACCCAACCCTAAGTAGCGCATCCTATTTAATCTACACCAAATACTCATACCCAGAAACCGGGCAAGGTCTTTTACCCCATCACCACACATACCCCAATACCAATCGTGAAACGGGGCACAGAAGAAATCCCCTTATTTCCAACGGTCGATTAATCTTACCCATATACCCGGTGTCGAGTATGACCGTCGGAGTGGTTCTCACGGGCACGCTGGCGTGGGGCGACGACCCACACAGCTGACGGAAACAACACAAGTACACTGCCATATTGTTGTATGGCTCTGTGCCCCAAAACCCCCTAAATGAATGGGACAAATGTCAACATTAGTCGGGGCTGTTCTCCCGGACAGCAACATGGCGTCTTTCGTTCGGTACAGTTTGGTTGCGTTGACGCGGAAACGTTTCTTGCGAGATTATTGGTTTAATTAATGACTTTTAACCTAATTTAATGAGAAAATCATTCATTTATAGATTTATAATAATTTATTTATATAAATAATTAAATTCTTAAATTAAATTAAGTGAAATTTAGTGAGAAATATGACCAAAACCTTCATTAAAATTGTTATTTTTATAAAGACAAATTTCGAAACACAATAGAAGGGTAATTTCGGTGCTAGACAATTACACTAAGTCAAATAATAAAAAAAAAACTCCAGGCTGAGTCAGACTGAAGTTATTTCCTTAACTTTGATTAGATGAAGACGAAGAAGGCGAAAACGTGCAGTTACTCAGATCACCATCCTTTTTTTTCATCCGTATATATATATATATATATATATATATATATATATATATATATATATATATATATATATATATATATATATATATATATTATTGTATGTAAATATATATATATATATATATATATATATATATATATATATATATATATATATATATATATATATATATATATATATATACAGTATGTAATTTAATAGCCAGCCAGTGGTAACTTCGCTAATTACATATGTGTCTGGTAAAAGTGACCAGTAGATTCTGCATATACAGTATATATATAGGAAAGAAAAACTAGCTACGTTATGTGTTGTTACAGAGTAGGTGGAAGAACAAGGATAATATAGATTTATGTTTGAGAGTAATGGATGAAAATTCCTATTTAAAAAAAATAGATAAATGGATTAGATAAGAAGGAACAAAAAAGAGCAAGCAAATAGAAAATGGAGGGAATGTAGCCCAAGGTTTAAGACATCAGTTGGAAGAAGAATATGAGGAATAGATAAAATTCAATGGTGGGGTCACAATGACAGCAGGGAATGTGTGCAGTTATGGGATTGTAGTTAGCCAATAAACCCGTTAAGTGGTGAGATGATAAATAACAGGTTTAGTGAAGAAAAAAGGAGATTATTTGTGATGTAGCTGTATGACAAAGAAGGCCATCATGGGATGCATAGGGCAATCAAGAAGAAAATTAGAGAGAAGAAAAAGAGATCAAATAATTAGAGTAGGTGGTAGAAGGTGGAAAGGAAATATAAGGGGAATGAAGAGTTGTTCTAAAAATAAGTAAATACAGAGACTAAGGTTAATGAATAAATGGATCTCAGAATAAATGATTTATATGTTGATATGCTGTCTAAGGCGAATGCAGTCTTGGGTCGATGGAGTGTTCATTCTGATGATTACTGAGTGACGCAGGAGTGGAAAGGGTTAGTATAAGGTTGAGAATGTTTGTAGATCTGTCTGTTGAGGATTGAAAGGGGAAAATTAAGAGGATGAAGAATGGAAATATATCTGGATTTAATAGGATTACTAATGAGATGCTGTGGTGATAGCTAATTGAACGGCTGACCAGGGTTTTTAAGGTATGTCTGGAAAAGGGGATGGCCCTAAAGAAATGGATGAAACTGTTTCATGAATATGGTAAAGGTGATACGGATGACTGACTTAGTAAACCAGAGAAGGTGTCTGGCAGGATATTAGTTAGGAAAGTAAAACAGAAAACGGAAGAACTCTCAAGGAAAAGACTGCTGTGGGTTTAGACCAGGAAAGGGGAGTGTGGATCAAATGTTTGTTATAAACCAAAAATGTGGTGGTTTGAAATAAATGAAAAATGCTGTTTTGCATTGAATTGAACAATATGTAGCATTTAGGCCAAAGGCCAAACACTGGGACCTGAGGTTATTCAGCGCTGAAACGGAAATTGACAGTAAAAGGGTTGAAAGGTGTAAGAGGAGGAAAACATTGCAATTGCACTATGAATCAATTGTTGGGAGAGGGTGGAAAGTAAGATGGAAGAAAGAGAATATGAAAGGAGGTACAGTAAAAGGAACGAAAGGCTTGCAGCTAGGGACCGAAGGCATGCTGCAAAGAACCTTAAGTAAAGCCTACAGTGCACCACATGAGGTGCGCTGACGTCATTGGCTTCCTACAGGGAAATGTATGCTGTAGAAAATAAGTTATTGAGAGCAATTAAGATTTTTTGGGAGTGAGGTGTAATATAAAGTATGTAGATAGGAGAGTGACTGGTTTGGTGAGACAAGTATATATAATGGCCCCTTGAACGTTCAGTATCTTTATGGATGGAGTTTTTCCAGTGCTGTTTGCAAATGATACGGGACTGACTGGGGACAGAGGATGACCAAGGTTGTGACTGTAAATGGAAAAAAGTAGATTAAGTAGTAAATATTAATATGGGAGGTGGAAGGATGGAAGTGGTTGAGAATAAACACAACAAATAACAGTAAGATGAGAGAAAAGCCGATTCACGGGTAGATAAAGCGAGAGAGGTAGCTGGGTGTGTGCAGAAGATTTGGAAAAGACTTGAATCGTCTGAGGAAGCCAAGGTGGGAATATATGAAGGAGTTGCAGAGCCAACTATCCCCTTAATGGAAGTGAAGTGTTAAGCGCAAACCACAGGAATGAGTGAGGAAATGCTGAGATGAACTGTTTACATACCATACGAGGTTCAGGAAGAAATTAAAAGTTGAGAAATAAAGGACTAGTGCAGGTGAAAGGGTGGATCAGAGCTTCTCAGGAAAGGGATCAGAAGACGTCTGCTTCTAGCACTGTGATATCGTGACATCTCGTCATAATATCAATGAGTGCGTGTTTTTGCATTTCTGTGTGTATTGTAATGGCTGCCAAGGCAGGTAATAATGTTCTAAAGCTTTTTAAGTTAATTTTATGACAAGTTCAATTTTTGTTCCATTTTCAGAAGGTATAAAGAATTATTCTCGTCACGATACCTCAAAGTCCCACTTTTTAGGCGAAAAACTCTAAATACAAATAAAACCATACCTTACCTCAGAATGGCTTTCATGTTATTTTATCTATTTTTCGTAAAAACAAATCTTTTCCTAGTACATTTTGGGTATCGATACATAGTTTACTACTTTTCTATTCTGCTCTTGGTTTACAGACAGTGAACATCTTTAAATAATTCCTTTCTACAATCTACCCTACGTCAAAATAATAGAGAAAAACCCGTGGCGAATTCACCGAGGACTTGTCTCACGGACTTATTGACGAAGCGACCGTCTCTGTCCGAGATGTTCCGAATGATTATTTCAACTGGAAGCTGTCGCTAATATCTTGATTAAAACAAAGGTCGCCTTCAGGCTTCGAGGGAAACTTTTGCACGACGTGAATAATAAAAGTAATGCTTTCGGAATCTGTAAATAATGACGTCCTCTGCGTAAGACATTGGATCTCAAATATCTCAACAGGGTCTTTTGCCGTTGACGTAATGCAAAATTTCAAAATAAGCCTTTTTTTATGCTATTTTAGGCTGAAATTCGTAATATTTCTTATTAAAATACATCTTGAGAACTTTAGTAATAAATTTTTTTTATAAAATATAGCAGAGAAAATAACTCATAGCAACGGTAGAAGTAGAAAGAATTTCAAAAGGCAATTAGGTGGGGGTGGGGGGTGGGAGATATATAATGTCATTTCGATTATTAGAGAGAGAGAGAGAGAGAGAGAGAGAGAGAGAGAGAGAGAGAGAGATGTGCCTAACACTTCAAAAAAAAAAAGCTGGATTATCAAAAGGTCGTGTAAATGGCCTCTTATAAACGTACCACATTTTATTATATATAAAAAATACACTCTTCGTAAATCAAATATACAATAAAAAAAATAAATGAATGAAAATCTGAGTTTTTAAAACGAACGCTAGTGCATACATAAAAATCTAAGTTAAACCACAAGACGAAACTTGAATAAATAAAACGAGGAACTCTCCTGTCTGTCTGGCGCGAGATTTTGACTCGGCGGTCACCATGACATTTAAAATTCCTTTTTTCTTTTTGTTTTTCATTTTACATCTCGACCGTCAATGAATAATTCGCTTCCGGTGAAAAGTTGATATCTCCGTGAGTCAAGGAGGACCGTCTACGACGGAAGGACCCTTCAAACGACGTCAGCCTAGCTATCAGTCCGTTGTCTCGTCAAACTTGATGTCACCAGACGATATGTTGTTTGGAGGGCATTGCAACCGCATGCAAGCTCGTCATGGTGCAAATTTTATTAACATTACCATAACAAATCTTGGTAATTTGCTGTTCGATCATAGAAAACCTCAATTTCGAGTGGTTATTTTAACGTCTTGATAAGATGAAAACCAACGCGTTTTTCCAGTCCACCAGTTATGCAGGGTATCATTAAACTGAATGAAGGATTTCCATCATTACACGAGTATTAATAAAAACCGAAATTGCGAAATGAACTAAAGGGCAAAATTATTAAGATATAAATAAAAACCGAACTTGATGAAAAATCTGTAAGCCAAACTCAAGATTAAACGGAAATCTCAGCAAACAAACAGTATACGTTTCCATATTTACCTATTTTGTACATTTATTTGTATATATGCGTACTGCAAACAGTTATTTATTCATGATCAGATTCGTCCTGCAAATGGCTAAACTTTACCAAGCATTATTTATCATTCTTTCTAATTTATCATCTTTTCATTAACCAAGAGAATCAACGCGACAATTGATTAGCTCAACGCTGCCCTGCGATTTAATTCTCTGCGCACGCGTCCATCTCGGCCACCCAATCAAGCGCTTAGTCTTTGTTATTTGCAGAAAGACTATTGCAATCAGTCATTGCATTGCTCAGTCTAAGTTTTGCAACCACTGGGAGAGAGAGAGAGAGAGAGAGAGAGAGAGAGAGAGAGAGAGAGAGAGAGAGAGAGAGAACGCAAGAACAATTTGCACACATAGGCCTACGTAACTAACGGTAATGTTTGTTGGTATGGTAAGATTTACTAAGGAGCGCTAATTCTATGAATGATCAAAAATTATTATATTTGCAATATGCACATGCATGCATGCATGCGCGTCTACTATTTTACAGATATTTTCAAGAACCGTTGTGTATTATGCATTTATTATGTATTTTTGTTTATTACCATTTTTCGGACTTTTCAGAGGCCTTCGTTGGTCTATGGTAGGCAACTAAAAAAAAAAAAGTACTGCTCATAATTATAATTAACTGTAGCCTACAATTCCTTTTTATTTTAAATGTACTTTATACTACCCTCATTTGAAGTGCACCGTAATTCATCTATTTAAGATTTTCTGGAAAAAAATAGGCCTTGTAAATAAAAGGAATGTTCAAGGCATCTTCTGGGGAGCTTGGTATAAACCGCTTGACATGGCCGATATAGAAACCTGTCAGACAAATTACTTGATTATATTTTCCAAGGCCTCTTCAAACTGATTTCTGACTTCTCAGTCGTATACTATATTTTCATTGTTGTTAATGACACTACATGATTTAATTTTCCTGTTTGTGCTTCAGAGTGAAATATGCGTTTTCCCTTTTCTCATCAATGGGCTCATTCACAGGCTTCGATGCTCGCGTTAATTGTTCCTTGTTTTCAGTATTCTTCCGTAATTTGTTTTAGTTTCAAATAATCTTTCAGGCATTAAAAGAGCTAATTTCTGGTCTTGTAGGCCTACTGGTAAGGATAATTTTTGTCTCTTTTAAAAGACATGAAATTCCATAAACGGCAAAGATGCATCACCTCTGGAACTGGTGTTCGGAAACAGTTCCTATTCACGTTACTCAAACTTAGTGTTCCAAAAACCTGTATTTTTATAGGCCTAATGTTGTTTGTAGTATTAATGAAAGCTGATGTTGACGGTGAGAAGTATATAAATAAATAACGAGATAATCAATCAACACCAAGCGGATAAAATCAAAACATCACCCATGTTGATTGAATCTGAGATTTAGTTCTAGACCTAGGGTGAAATGGCTACTTTTGATTGGTATTTTCTTCCTTTAGCGTTAGACCTACAGACATCTAGGCTTCAAACGCACTGAATATTGTCCATTTCGTAAGGCCTAACCTAATTCTAAAACATTATTTAGGGCTATGGGTACTGATAATTTTATTTTCTTTTTGTTGGTCATTCAGTAGATGAAAAAATCACTGGTTCAGCCTTTATCTTCAAAATAAGTACGTTACTGATTCTGGAATTAAATATATATATATATATATATATATATATATATATATATATATATATATATATATATATTAACTATATTTCTATAATTTCTTATATAATTCATATTATATATATATATAAATATATATATATAATAGTGAATATTTAAAAATAAAGAAGGTTCTCACTCTGTGTTAAAAATAATGTTTCTACACGATAACACTAAACTACATAATATTTCAGAGTGAATAAAACCACAAAATGAAAATCGAGTGGCCTGGTTGGCAGTGCTTTCTACTCATAGGTCTAAACACAGCTTCAGGTGAGACTAATGGAAGTTACGCATATATATATATATATATATATATATATATATATATATATATATATATATATATATATATATATATATATATATATATATATTGTTGAATTTATTGACGAAAGTGAATAGAAGCAAGCAAATTTTAACTCAAATTTGCTAGATCTGTTGGCATATCTGCTTGATTACAACGGCTGGTGTTGACACTCACTACACAACCAATAATGTAATTATCTCAAGAACTGTAATTAACTCTGTTATCACTCAATAAAATAAAGACAATTCCTCTTACGTAAGAAAGAGTATAAAATATTCATATGCAAATATTAATTTTGTTTTCAATACCAACTTCAGTTTTGACAGCACAGCAAGACGTGGCAGGAGGAGATGGTACTAACGAAATCAGACCAGTTGTGTTATCGATTGCCTACCTCTGGCGTAACTGCTCCTATCTCCTCTTCACTGACGGCGAGAACTCAGGTTATGAAGCCCTGGCTAAGGCGAGTTATAAAACTATTCTTAATACTTATTTGTGCATACTTAACAGGTTAAGGTACGCATGTTTAAAATTTTCGAGGAATTATCGATTTTTAGTTTTTTACAGTTTTGGACTGGTATATGTCTAAATAAACATGTCCTGAAATATTATTGCTAAAAAATGTTCTTAAGTGTTTTTTTTTTTTTTTACATTTTTTCCACCGCATTCACCGGGATTTGAGCGGCATTGAGCGAAAAATTGTCGCAAACTTTCTGTATGACTTTTTAGGTGGAAGTGAGAAATATACTTTACTTTCCTACTAAAATACACATTATCTACGATAAAAACTGGCTCCCTCTCTCTCAAAAAAATATAACATCAGAGTAAATATGTATCTACGTATCTCGATATCGCCCTGTGAGCGACAATGAGCGACAAATTGTCGTACAATGTCTGTATGACTTGCCAATTCTGGATTGTATAAAGTGAGAAATTTACTTTAGTGTCCTACTAAAACTACCCATTTTCTACGATAAGAGCTTGTTCGTTCTCTAAAAGAATATCAAACAAAATATATAAAAAAAGTTAATATATATCTATGTATCTCCATATTTTGAACTCGTTCATATTTCTTGACATATTTTTACTGGGTATTTTCGGAAATATAAAATTATTTAAGTAGGTAACAGTTCCAAACAGAGCGTCGGGTTTTACCAACACACCATCTCGATTTGTATGTGGTTCTGGTTCAGGTGATGACCTAGAGCTTTGTGACGCATTTCCTTTTCGGATTTCCTTACCGTCTAGTGCATTCACGCAATTCCATTGCCATCTAAGTAAGGGATTTGTTTTCCAATTAGTGATTACTATTTTTCATAATATTATAATAATCATGTTAGACCACAAAGATTGATTTTACTGCAGTGAGTTGTCTGACTCGTGACTTGTGTAGGCTTGGTTGTTCAGCGTTTGTTTACTTTATCCTAGCAGTTGTTTGTTTATTTGCCTCTCCAATATCTGAACGGAAAACATGTACAGTGGTAGCATATATAGGTTATGTAGAAAATTTATATTGATAGCATATATTTTGTAGGTTATGAAGAAAACTTTAGGATGAGCGTAAAACGATGGGAACAAACTTCTCCCAGAATACCATGTCCTGGCCTAACCTCATAAGGGCATTTATTTTTATAAAAATTTATTACTTTTATAATTTATATTACGAAAAATTTCACACTGATAGCATATATTAATGAATTTTTGTTATGAAAAAACTTTGCACTGATAAATATAAAATTATATATATATATATATATATATATATATATATATATATATATATATATATATATATATATATATATATATATATATATATATATATACTGTATTACTAAAAGGACCTCATTCAAACTGGATGGTATCTAATGGAGTATTTATTCAGAAAAAGTTATAAGCACTTACTTTATAATGGGGCCTTATGGAGTCAGTGCTCCCCTTAATATAAGGGCAGACACACTTCAGTGAAAGAGTTAAGGAATCATTACCATGAATATTGGCCTAATTGATAAAGTGTAGGCTTCCTATCCAAAATTTAGACATTTTTTCGTTGTGAAGAAGGAATGTTAGTCTTGCTACATAATATAAAGAAAGTAATAAGAAAGCAATAAAGGCAATATTCATTAAAAATTTCCTTTGCATAGTTCCGATATTGATACATATGAAAGTTTTATATTTATATTGAGCAGTGAACGAACTAGTACTAAAACATTTACTTTCATTTGAGAAAGTTCCTCCATTATGGTCAGATTTTGGCGTAGGTGATAGGCCTACAATACATATATAATATTTATTCCTATGCTAACTTTGAGTTACTCATTTCTGGTAAGACTTTGCCATAGGCGATAGGCCTACAATACATAATTAATTTATTTCTGTAGGTCTAACTTTGAGAAAGTTACTCATTTATGACAAGACTGCAATAGGCGATAGGCCTACAATACATATATATTTTATTTATTCGTAGGCCTAACTCTATTTATGGTTTATTTATATCCAAAGGACATGACCCAGTCCCTGGAGTTCCAAGGGACAGCCCTATTCGACAACTCTGCCAAAGGAACCAGCCAAAATTTCACCGTCAGCGAGAGACTCACAAGTGTCGCTAGAGAGGTGAGTTGTTCTTCTCTCTCTCTCTCTCTCTCTCTCTCTCTCTCTCTCAGTCTATGGAGTGACCAGTGTATCGTTTTTCTCCGGTGCCCTCAGGTACGATTCCGCTTCCCGTGCGTCGTAGTCGTCGTCGTGAGCGACCGCCGGGTTTTCCTGGAGTCATTCGCCGAGTCGTCCTTGAGAGGACGCCTCCTGTCGGGGACTTCCACCCTAGTCGCGGTGGGGCGTCTGCGCCCTCAGGATGTCGAGGCCCTATCGGCTCACTGGACTTTTTCCATGTACAAAGCGCTCGTCTTCGCTCCGGGCTCCTCCGACGGGAGCTCCTCCGGCGGAAACTCCTCTGACGGGAAATCCTCCGACGGGAACTCCAAGAGGTATGGTAATTTTTGTCTTATCTTCAGGAATCTCGGGATTACGGATTCTTACATGATATATCAGCGATAAATAAAGAATATGGCGCCTGGAAAAGCTATTTATACATAACCCCAACCTATTTCAGATGGAACCTGTACTACTATATGCCTTTCACCGCCTCCGGTGGGCGATGGATCACATTAGGCCACTGGCACCTGTCTCGGGGTCTAATCTTGCAAGAGGGCCGGTCTCTCCTCCCCAAAAAATTCTCCAAGTAAGACAATCCTACCACAATGCTCTTCTCCTACCTACGCTTCTTTTATCTGTCTTGATATTTCTTAATAAAAAATTTGTCGTATTTATTTGCAAGAAGATTATTTTTCAAGGAAATATTTAAGGTATAAAGGGCTTCTCTCTCACACTGCTCTATTTCCACTAACCCTTCCGTTATCTGTCATACTTTTGCAATCTAAAAAAAATAGGTCCGTTTCATAAGCGAATATTATTTATATTCACTGGAATAACTCCAACTCCTAAGTGACTATATATTTCAGCATAATTCACAATATTACTCCAGAAGAAATAGTGGAGAAAATAACGCATTACATTCCATTACCTTCCTTTACGTTAAATCATGTTTAATATATCTAGCATAAGTGAATGGTTTACATTATTAATATAAAACACTTTATACTCTTCAGATTCAAAGCTAAATTAGATTAAACTTTTATATTATGTTTTTTTCACTTCCAGGAAAGGAAACTTAATTTAACTATATATATATATATATATATATATATATATATATATATATATATATATATTATACATATATTTAAATATCTATAATAATAAAATTCGAGTGGATCTTTCTTGTTTGTCACACTTGAGTGGGGCGGGTTGTAGGGGATCGGGAAGGTAGGGAAGACATGACACATCCACCCTCCTCCTGCAAACCTGTTTGTCCGACACAGGTGGGGGTGGGGTCGATAGGGGATTGGGAGGGTAGGGGAGACTCAGATGGCAGCGCCAGGTTCCAGCGCAGCGTAGCACGTGCCATCAAGCTCGTATGTAAATGTATGTATATATATATATATATTATTCAGAAACAAAAGACTAACAGTAAAAATTCTCCAGTTAATTAATTACTCAGTTGTAATTTCTAAGAAAAAAAATTACAGGTAATGATGACTGTAGCTTACAGGCAATAAAATCCTGTATCAGTGGTTAATTATGGATTTATAATCAGTAAATGCCTTATAACTAAAATATCACCCGGTTCCCAAATTATTGGAACAACTTCCTTGTCTAACAGTATGCTTAAATTCTTGACGGTATAAACGGAAAATTAGTCTTTTTAAGGGGGCTCTGTTATACTGAAAATCGTCGTGAAAATTTGAGTTTTCAGATTTTCAAAAATAGTGAGAAATGGTCAGTATTCGAATATGCTAGAGCCATGATATTGGATGCAGCATAGTCTAGTACTACGGTCAATGTATGCTGAGAGAGAGAGAGAGAGAGAGAGAGAGAGAGAGAGAGAGAGAGAGAGATAACAGGAAATCCTCTTAACAGCTTGTACGGCGCCACTGTCAACATCACCGCACTGCCTTACGAGCCTTACTGGATGGAAAAGACGACCGCCAATGGCGACGTTATCTCCTCAGGCACTGACAAACTGATGCTGGATGCCATGCAGTCGACCCTCAACTTCACCGCGAGGGCTCTGAAGGTCACGACCTGGGATGAGGTGAGGGGAATAAGATCTATTAGCTTTTTAATGTAAGATATTCTCTGCCATTTGAAGGTCTCGTCTTGGGATTGAGTGAGGATAATGCTGTTTATCGGCCTAAAAGTATAAAGTATTCTCCACCTTTTGAAAGTTTCATCTTGGGACGAGATGAGGAGAATTCTATTTATAAGTCTATGTACAACATTCTCCACCTTCTGAAGGTTTCATCTTAGGATTAAGTGAGGAGAATAATATTTCACAGCCTTTTAATATACGCTGATATTCTCCACCTCACAACCTAGCCTGTATTATAAGTCCATCAGTTTTTTGTAGTGGCAATTTGCATAATTTTGTCCTTAAATCCAGTTATTTTATATGTTCCAAATCTTCCCGATCTTTTAGTATTTCTTCTTAACAAGAATTTATACCGTTCGAGTTACTGCAATGTACCGTAATCATGATCTTATCTCTGGAGTGTTTGGAGTTATTTGTAATTACAGTTATGTAACGGTTTGACTAAACCACTGCTATTAGGGATCGTCCAATGATTACGGCCTATTAAGTCTAATTCTAGACATCTCCACAATTATGGTTACATAACGTCTTAACAAAATCATTGCTACTACAGATTGTCCAACAATTACAGCCTATCAAGTCTAATTAAATCTAATTCTAAACTTATTTACAGGTATTGTTATGTAAGACTGTGCAATGATTGCAGTCTAACAAGCCTAGTTCTAGACGTCTTCACGGGTGTAGCTATTTAACGTTTTGACAGTAACATTGCTATTACAGAACGTCTAATGATTACAGCCTTTTAAGCCTAATTCTAGACGTCTTCACAGGTAGTTCAAAGGGTAACCGAACGTGAAGCCTGGTTTTCACCAATCATACACGCCGTGTACGAGTCAAGGCTGAAGAGATTCGATTACACGAGGACTTACGAACATGACGTCAACATCATCTTCGTCATGGCTAAACCGGTTGCTGAGTCTAAATGGCAGAGTCTGTACTATCCTTTAACTAACGAAGTGTGGCTGTGCATCCTGGGAACATCTGTGATAGCCTGCATAGGACTGATTGGGGTAGGTCAGGGTGGTCAGAAAATGGATTCATAGACTGAAGAACAGTAGGCCTAGTCCACACTTTGACTCTGTAAATAAATCGCTTCTTATGTAGGCTGATTTCTATCAGAAAATGGATTTATAGACTGAAGAACAGTAGGCCCAGCCTACACTCTTTGACTCAGCGTAAATAAATCACTTCTAATGTCAGCTGACTTTGATCAGACAACGGATTCATAGACTGACCTACAGTATGCCTAGTTCAGACTCTGCTACTCTGTCAATAAATCGCTTCTTATGTCAGCTGACTTTGATCAGAAAAAGGATTTATAGTCTGAAGAACAGTAGGCCTAGTCCACACTGTCTGACTCAATGAAAATAAATTTCTTCTTCTCAGGTCATCAGAGGCTCCGAGAAGCTACAAGATCTCAAGAGACTCTCTGCCGAACTTGTCATTCTGGACGTACTGGGGACACTCTTAGGTCAGGCGTTAAGCAACCGTTTGCCAGTGACAGCGTCGACCAAGGTCCTGTTGCTAATTTGGCTGATATTTGCTTTCATCGTGGGTACAGTTTACAAGGGGAATTTGATGGCTTTTCTTGTCGCGCCTAGATACCCACCGAGGCCAGAGACCTTAGAGGAATTGGTGAAAATTGTCCAGAGGTACGTCCCTTTCAATGTCATACAGTCTAGGCTTATTACATGGTAAAATGTGGCATGGCTAACTCGTCCTCACATTTCACAGTAGATTTTGACCTCCTCCCTCAGGGTAACGATGCCCAGTTTCGGAAATCCCCTTCGGGAAATCCTGAGGAACTCGGAAACAGAGTCGATGAGAGCCCTGGGCAACAAGATGGAATTGGGGTATGAGATCGAAGAGGGCCTCAGACTCACACTGCAGAAGAAGTAAGGAAAGTATTTAAGAATGTTATGAATTCTCAGTTAGTTTTGTTCTTATAGTTTTCTCATTACTTAATACTTATATTTTATCTGCATATTTATTTTCAATGTTTTCATTTTTAATAATTTCATTTAAAAAAATATTTGCTTTCGTTCTGTTTCATCTTTATTTTAAATTTCCTGTCTTATTTCGATTTTTATTATCTGATGATTATTATCGTTTATAATTTTTATCAATGATATTTTTCATAGGAACGTTATTTCAGTGTATTGTTTCTCATACCATTCCATTCTCCAAAGACTCAAATAAAAATAAGTAAAATCCTAATACAAAGAAGAAGAAGAAGGATCCGTTTATCCACTGCAGTCTCTTTTATATAGGAATATTTAAGTCACTCGATTCCAAATCACTTGCTGATTCATTGTCCGATAAGAGTCATCAGCTGCCATGTCATGCACAGTCCTGAGTTGGACACAGCTATGACAAGAAATAAGATCATTATCGAAAAATAAATGAAATTAGAATCTTCTGCAGGGCTGACCTACTTGGTGTCATAATAGTAATCGCGGGGGACCTAAATTCTATTATTTTCAGGTTTTAAGTTGATTACATCAGGAGTTGTTTGAGCAACTTTAAAAAGAACGAAAAAAATGAAAGATAATTTTCTCCTGTTTATTTGGTGTTATGTACGCGAGCTAAAATTACTAGCAGTCAATATAACTGTCCTTTATTTCAGCATGATATAGTTAGGCCTACCCCTGAAATACAGGTTATAGATTTCAAGAAAAAGGGAAAACAAAAAGGAAGCCTAAGCATCTTGTAGCCTGGCCCTAGATTGAAAGAAAGAATACATTGCCGCCATCTTTCTTGACTCAGATACCCGCACTTCGGCTCGCTTCGTTTCCTTCAATACGAAGTTGCAGAGCGATACACCGATGCCGATGGGACGTCTCCTCTCTACCTGGGCAGGGAAGGGATCATGCCCATCTTCAACGGTTGGCCCATACCCCACGACGCCCCGTACAAAAAAGACCTCGATTTCGTCATCATGGCTCTGATTGAGGTGAGAAGGAATGAGTTGGTTAACTTTGTTCACAGTTTTATAATTAAAATATTTTAGTATAGTATGTTAAGCGATCTGAGTCTTAAAAGAAAAAAAACGTAATAATGGAGGAAAAAATTCCATGGAATGTATTCCGGAAGAGGGTGAATATAATGGATTTTTTAATTTCCCTTTGATGGCTTTTGTTGATGACGAGGATGTTTTTCCTTGTTTGTTTACCTGTGAAATTTTCGATCTTTATTTCTGGATATGATATGCATCATGTTCGGCAAGCATGGTAAAATTTATTAACCTTACTGGAATACTATAATGATTAGTGGTGCAAGACCCTTCATACTATTGTTCAGTGCAAGGTTTTTCATTTTTGAATCCGTCCAGTCTTAGTTATGTTGTAATCACCCACAAGGAAAAAAATGATACTATGTTTCTCTCACCATAACCTAACCCCATCACCCACCATCTCCCCCAGGGAGGCATCTACAAGAAGTGGATGGAAGACTGGCTGGAAGAGGCCAAGAGAGTCGGCCGACAGAGCCGCAGGAGGCAGAAGCTGGAAGCAGGCGCCCGACTGGAAAGCTGGAATGGCGATTTCCCCACAGAGGCCACTAATGGCATGGAACCAAGAGCTCTCAACCTCGTCCACTTCCAGGGGCCTCTGATGCTCTTGGCCCTCGGCACGGTTTTAGCGGGCCTGTCCTTTTTGGCTGAGAGCTTCAACGTTTGGTATTCGTCTGCCAAGGGAATATGGGTTAGGTTGAGAAGACGAATTATGGAGAAATTGTTTTAGGCTCGAAATACAACACTGTTGGCCAGCCAATGTTTATGTGTTGGCTTGTGGATGACTTATTACTAGGAATGCTGCTGTAAGGTAAGTCACTTACTTATTATCATGTCGAGGCATTCAAATATTCAGTATTTCATCAATGATTAACCATAATCGTTAATTACCTTCTGTAAAATAGTAGTTCTCATAACGGCCCATAATATGTCGTATCTGAAGCCTTGATGTTATGTTGCGTAACAGAAAGTTATGAATTTTAATTTTTCAAAATGATTCTCCAGACAGACAGACAAACACACACACTTGGGTCTCGTCTAAACTAGGATGGGTTACCAGTAAAGGAAAAGCTAGACAACATTGTCAAATAATACCCTTGAGCATCCACGGGGCATATATTAACAATTTCACCCCTAAACATACAAGCTGAAAACCACAGAGGC
Source organism: Macrobrachium rosenbergii (assembly GCF_040412425.1). Lineage (NCBI taxonomy): Eukaryota > Metazoa > Arthropoda > Malacostraca > Decapoda > Palaemonidae > Macrobrachium > Macrobrachium rosenbergii. The sequence goes on along the minus strand of NC_089788.1, from coordinate 74,602,677 downwards.
AGCATCTACTTGTCATGTCTAGTAGTAGGAAGTATATTTATATATATATATATATATATATATATATATATATATATATATATATATATATATATATATATATATATATATATATTATATACATTTATTAATTTGGTAGTCAGTCATTTTATACTTAGTGATATTGTATTTGCACCTGATCAAATAGAATTTATTTCAATCTATGCTATCTTATAGTCAGTATTAAAAATACATCTGTCTATAGTATATACCTAAATAAATAAACAGTTTGATATACCAGTAAACCAAGTAAAGCTAAAGACGTTTAAAATAGTAAAAATCAGGGCGTTCAGTAAAAAAATGTAATAGTATGAAAGAGAAAGGGTATAAAGTAAAACTGTATAAAGTTGAAAAAACCTCTGCAACTGTTTGTGGAATGTGGAGTGAACACTTACAGTAGGGACCAAGAACTATAACGAGAAACTTGCTAATAGTGCCCAAATAACTATAAACTGAGAAAGGGGACCATGAATTAAGTAAACAAAAAAAAAAAAAAAAAGTTAAAACCATGACTCATTATATTATGAAATTTGGAAGTAAAGGAAAGTAGGAGATTTTCACCCAGAAATAGGAATTAAAACTTATGAAATTGTGGTAATCTGTGCTATTTTTGCCAATGTAGGCTATGTAAGCACATAACTAATATTAATATGGAAATGAGGCAACATACCAAGCAAAACTTAATAAGGAATTGAAAGACAAGATTGCCAGGAATATCGCATAAAAGTAAAGTTAGAAAATGGATGATTATGTGAGAGAAAAGGACAACTGTATACAGATGAATTATTAGTTACAAGAGAACCAGAAATAATGATGACTGTTAGAAGAAAAATTACTATTATACACTACGAAAACTTGAGCTGTGAATAAATTGGAAAAGAGAGGAAACAATGTAACATATATTAAAGGACAAGTAAAACCAGGTGCAGAAGTAGGTAACACGAATTAGAAATATCCGTATTAATTAAGAAGCAATGTCAGGGTAGATTATAGTTAATAAGGATGAATCTATTGCTTCCTGTACGTTAGATGTATCCTTTATATATTGTTTTGCCCTCTGCCTATAAACTCTAAATCTTAGTCCTAAATAGGCTACAGTTCCCTGTAATACAGCATTTCATATTTAACTCAAACTTTAATAGACAGTGCCTGTAATAAGTGTTACTTGTTAATCTGAAATAAACTTATAATTTTAAGAAAATCACAGTAGGAAACTGAGGTTTTTGGGTGTTGAAACGTGAAAACTCGTGAACTGCAGGGTTGCATCCTAACCTAACTTAACCTAGTTGCTGTACCTTGCTGGCATGGGACTTTCTGCTCCTAACTTGACCCCACACTAACATGAAATAAGCCATTAATTATAGAGTAAAACATAGGAATACATCCTAATTTAGCCTTGGAAGTTATGATCTGCCTGACCTGAGGCCTTGCTGTTAAACTCCATTCCAGTGGACTAGGCCTGCTTTAAGCTTTCCTAAAATGCATGCCCTGTAGGGAGTTAGTGCCGTCAGTACACCTCATGCAGTGTACTGTAGGCATTACTTAAGGTTTTTTTGCAGTGTTTCTTCGGCCCATAGCTGCAACCTCTTTCATTCCTTTTACTGTGCCTCCTTTCTACCTTTTACTGTGCCTCCTTTTTTATTTTCTTTCTTCCATCTTACTTTCCACCCTCTTCCGACAACTGATTCTTAGTGCAACTGCGAGGTTTTCCTCCTGTTACACTTTTTAAACTTTTAATGTCAATTCCATTTCAGCACTGAATGACCTCATAGGTCCAAGTGCTTGGCCTTTGGTCTAAATTCTGTATTCAACCTCAACAAAAATGCGTGGCAGTTCAAAGTACAGGATACATCCAAAGCCTATTTTTATGATCACTGTGAATTATACTAAAAAGGTCTTACCATATACCTAAATAATCCATCGTTCCTAGGCACTAGACAGTCTGTCGAGTGTACAATCTGTTATCTGTCAGATAATAATTTCAAGGTTTCCAACTGTGCCTCTGTGGTAGTAGGCTACTCTGCTCCCTTTTATTGATTTGCACATTAAGGTAAAGTTTAGCCTTCATAAATTAGGGTAAAATCAACAGCAGTCCAAATTCAGATGATGGATAAAATTCCTTCGAGGATAACATTTTTTTTTTTTTTGAAATCCTGAATTTGGACTATGCCCATGCTATGTCTGTGATGACTAAAATAGGTATGCTGCAGGCTAGCCCAAGGCCAAAGTTAGGTTAGGTTACTTTGCCATAGGATAAGCTAGTTGCATTACCTGTCTGTTAGTACCTTATCTCAAAAGTGCAAGTTCAGATTTAGGTTGTAGGTAAGTTATGAAACATTGAAAATGTTTAGTTGTCTGTGTTTGAATAACTCTCAATGTTGGCAGCTGCCAATCTCTGTTAGGGTAAATAGTCTTGAATGAGAGTCAGATTGCTTATAAAAACAAGCCAGTAATATGTGCAGACCGCAGCTTAGTCGCATTGTTTTCGCATGGGGACAAACCTTAAAATTTCACTTATGCATGTCGCTAAGTGTGCAGGGAATTAGTCAACTGGTGGAGTTATTATTGAAAAAAAAAATGTTAGGTTACCATTCTTATGCTTAGCTCTTGCAAGAGGAGACTTCCCCCATAGTTAATGCCAAAGGAGACAAATTATATGATAGAAAGTGGTAAGAAATTTTTAGTTTTTGTCCTGAGTTAGGATGTTAGGCGAGAAAAAGAGCTTTTTTATTTTCTCTTGCCCTTTGATCAGGCAGTACACAGCTTCAGGTGTATAGGTAAGTGGCCCCAGCAGGATTTTTCCCCACCTGGTTGTTCACCTTTTTAAATTTTACTACTCTTATTATCACCTTATTTGAGAAGGAATCCTGCGAATGAATATAGTAATAATAATAATGATGATATTAGTTGATTTATACACAAACTGGTGTTGCACTGATTAATAATAATGGGAATTTAGGGATAATTCAGAATTGTGAATACTAACAAGTTTTCATTGGCTGGGATTTTCTCCATTTCAGAGCAGTAACTAGCCTAGTGTGGAAGTGTCATTAGCATTGAGGGTTAGATTTAAATATTTAGATTGTAAAATATGTATCTAATATTTTTGTTCTCATTTCAGGTAATGGGAAGGCACTCAAAAACATATGTCACGCACATGTCATATTTGAATGTTTGCTGCTGCTGTCACTATCAAGGAAGCTTTTCAAGGGCAGGCTTCAAGCTTCAGTGCAGTTACTGTACCTTGTTTAACTGATATGTTGTCAGTGATTGTTTTATTTCTGAAAGTTTGTTTTTTAAATTGTATGCAGGCCTATGTATACGAAATTTAAACCATTGCCTTACGAGAACCAATTATTTTCATTACTTAGAAGGACCAGTTGATTAAGAATTTACTATGACCATCTTGGTCTTGCAAAAGGTTAGTTACACTTATGGTTTTATCAAAAGTCTTAGTTTCACCTGCTTTCCAATTTAAAATTTGTCAGAATTGGCTGAATGTTCAGCATCCGTTGTCAAAAGTAAATACGTTTTTACATTATAAAACCTCACTCTTAATCCTAGGAACAAACCATTAAAATAACTATGCCAGACTGATAATGTGCCAAGGTGAACAAAACTAAAAGCAAAAACTTATCGCTTCTCTTTATGATTGATGTAAGAAAAAGTGAAAACTTAACAGTTAATATCAGAGCGAAATTAACTTTCATATTATCTATTTTTTTTTTCACCACCACTGCATATATATATATAAGCTTTTTTAGTCAGTGCTTTTGCCATACCAAAACTTTGGAACAAATGTCAGGTTTTGTTTATATGTGCACATATGTGGAAACCCATGACTTTAATGCTTTAGGTTAGGCAATAATTTCTCTTCAATCTTTTTAGTTAACTGTGGCCTAAGCCATCCATTCTTTAAGGGAATTAGGAGCTGGTCATTAATGATTTCCAGTGATGGTGTTATTCAACATAACCTAAAGTAATGCATTAGTGTTGTGTTTTCCATAAAGAGGGTTCCTTGAGAAGAATATGTAATGTATTTGTTTTAGATGTTATACAGTACTGTAGTTTTTTTTTTTTTTTTTTTGCAATACCTTCCCCCACTGTATTATAGATTATTTCTGCAGTTGTCAGAATTAAGTTTGAATGCCCTGTATTTTAAGTACTGTACATGACCACCAAATCCACAGTTATCTGAATGTTTCTGTTCTCTAATGATGCAAATCTGTGGCATCCTACATTTCTGGTTATAAGTCCCACGATCGAATATTATAAATTGCCTGTAGATTTTTTGCTTGAGCATAATTTTCCGTTTTGCATGAAAAGAAAGGAAAGTCATCTGTTTGGGCTTGTCTCTACCAAAATTTTGTTTTACGAACAAAATGAATAAAAATGTTATGCATTGTCATTTCACATGAAAACAACCACAGTCAGCTAATTTATATATTTTTTGATATTTTATTCTCATTTTAGAATAGCTTTGGAGGTAATGGAGATTAAAAGCTTGTAGTTCAACATGCCAAATTTTGAAATGACTGTCCAAGACTTAAGGGTTGGCTGCTGCTGCTGCCAACATCATTCGTTAGCAGTTGCGTAGTATTTAAACTTGCCAGAGTCTATTACCTTTTTATTTACAGGGCAGGAAGATCATAGAATATATGATGTTATCCATGTCCCATTATTGTCACTTCATGACTGCCCTATTAGAAGGGCCTGTGCTACACATAAGGCTGGCAACCCAACTCTTAACCAATTACCAGCTAAGCCTAGGAAGATGTACCGTATTCAGTTTTTAAGTATTGCACCTGTTGGGAAATTAATCATTTGCATGTTTTATGATATTGGGAAGTCTTTGCTTCTTGCTTTTTCTGCACTTGGCACAATGTAGGAAGTACTCCTTATAAGGTGAAGAGGATAGGATGCAAAAGATATTTAATGTGCAAGGGTTATACAGTATACCCCATCATTGTCTTTGTCTGGATGGAGGAAGCTTGTCAAATTAGCCATGGTAATATTTATTGCAACCAAAGGATATTAATGTTGTAGTAAATACTACTATTAAAACCTATGAATGCTGGTAAATGAGTTACTGAAAGACCATCTCTAGGAAACCATATGGTATTTAGCATTTGTGGGATTTTTGTGTATTTTCTGTTTAAGAAACCATTCTGCAGTAAATCTAGTGACTAAGTATGTACTTATTGGTCTGTATTCTCAGAATTTTTTTTTTTATTATATGGCTTGTATAGATGTTTTCATAATAAATTTGCAACATTATATACTTTTATTTTCAAGACTGACAAAATTTAATGTGGTATGATGTTCTGAACAGGAATATTATAGCTCATGTCAGCCCTAAAAAATCTTGAGCTGATGCTCTGAAGATGTTAACTATCTATTGAAATATTTTGTTTTTAAATAAGTAACTGCCATATTTGCAAAAAGATACCTGAATAAGGAAACAGAATTCTGTACTTTATGGACTATTGGGTATATTTGGATTGCTGTTATTTTGTGCTTTTGATTGAACATCTTACAACTAATCACCTACATAAAATAGCTCTAAATTTCCTAGTGGAATTACTGGCCATTTCTGAATGTTAATTTCTTTAAAAGCTCAAGAAGACTTTAAAACCGTATCCATTAGAGGCTCATGCAAAAAAAGTTACATTTGTTTTGTGGCCAACGAAGAACAAATAAGCAAGGTCATGAAGAAGTGGAATAAATTCCATGTCAATGGAAACAGAGATTAATAAATCTGAGATAGTTCAGTTTAGGCTATGCTTGGGATACTCATGAAGCCAATGTTCTTAATGATTGCTAATGCTAAATAATATTGGTATTAAACGAAAATAACATGCTAATGAGTGGGTTACAATAATATTGGTATTAAACGAAAATAACAACTTTAATATTGCCTCTTCAATACAGAATCCAGAACTTCCAATATGCTGGAGCCATTTCAACAGTTGACAAAAAAGTTAGGGTATGGCATTTTAAGCAGGAGTAAAATTTCAATTGAATCTGCTAAATACCCCTACACTAAATTTAAGCAGTCTCTCACGTCTGCTTAAAATGACAACAGGCAGAGCACATACCCTTAGGGCTAGAGAGCCTGAAGCCTGGGCAAAAAACCAGCATGAGCCACAAATAACGGCAATACATATTTGGACAAAAGTACGAAAAATGGTCTAATTAAATGTTTTATTGAGCTACATAAAACATCAATACATTTATAACTCGTGGTAACATCAATCATAATCAGATTAATACGAAATTCGCCGAATTCAAAGCATCTTGCTGCCATTGTTTACATTTAAGGTAACCCCAGGTAATCTTGGTAATCATAGGAACGTTGGGACTGTTTTTATTTCCCGGGTAATAATTACTTTGGCAACAGGGACTTCAGCGAAATAGCCACGCCCAGCCTTCCTAACGTCAGTATCGCCAAAGGCCCAGTGTAGTGAGGTTATAGGGGAAAGTCACCCGAAAAACAAAATCAGTTTACGTGATTTAAGGCAGTGAACTTCAATAGATATATGAGAACAGTTATTATCATTATTATGGAACCATCGATGAAGAACAGTCTAAAAGCGCAGTAACTTACAAAGCAACGCATGCGGAAGAGAACGGAATTTGTGAAAAGTAGGAAACACAGGTAAGCAGAGAAGAGATGAACGGAGATGAAAAAAATTAAATATACAAACTCAGTAAGAGCAATATAAAAAAAAAGTATGTTTTCATTTCTCATGATCATTTGACCTGCTGAGGACATGCATAAACACAAGTAAACAAAATGTAAGCAAATTTTTCACGTTTCAAGTGACGCTTAATTATTAGTAAAATTATTCGTTTAAGACCACGTATTCTCATAGAGGTATACCTGCAACTTTACTACTTATCTTGATATTTTAAAGGTTAAGATAGATTAGATTTATATTAGCAAACTTGATACTATCTACAATCCATTGCTGGTACCCTGCGACGGAGACAGGATTTTGTTTGTACACAGAAAACTAGGTTTTTAGCCAACTCATTGCGTCCAACATCTAGAGTCTCGGAAACTGTTCCAAATGAATATCATTTTTTCCTATTATCATGCACTTTAATTGAATAATACACATAACAGGCTCCCCTACCGCCTAGCTTGATAAGTCTAAATGTAAAAGACTCGAAATAATAACAGTTTTTTACTTTGTGCCCAAGTTTCCACAGGCAGCTAAGAATTGTGCATCGTCATCTAAAAAAAAGAGGCGCAGTTCTTCAGAGGTCATTCATCTGGTGAAAAATAATTGAACAAGCACATTTTCATGGTTGGTTTAATTCTCAGGCAGGCTGACTTGAAGCTTCAAGCATTACAGTGATTTCTAAGTAGCTAACTTGAAGGGGATGCAATTTGATCCCACAGTAATCAAACTGTTATGTAGATGTATCAAGTCGAATTACAGGACATAAACACTTTTCTTAAGTATGCATAATAAGCCTAATATTCGTTGCTTAACAAATATGTAAAAGATCACTTGGTAGAAAATTATTCCATTAAATAACTATTTCACCTTAACTCTTCGATATCTTTAGCTGAATATAAGTTCATGTTTCAAGAAAAACTTTTCTTGGAGGGGATTTTCCAATATATTCGCTCAGACATCAGGAAAACCGAAGAAGATCTATTCCTAATTTCACAAAAACAATGGAGGATGCAGTTTTTTCATTTGCATGACTTACTTTTATTTTTAGCTAGCACTTTATTAGGTGGTAAGTTAATGGAACATGTATGGAGTGGTTTGATTGGAACAAAAGAGCATCCATGTGACCGTGTGGTAGGCTACCTTTTGAATGATCAGTTGAGCATTACTGCATGTCATAATTAGATTGTCTCAGTTCTTAAAGTTTTGAAAGGTGGATTCTACATGTTAAGTAACTTTCTGTCGAGCATTGTCTCAGTAGAACCTGCCTTTCCTCATCAAAATACTTGGGCATATGTATAGTTTGTGTTCTGTAACCTGTTGACAGACAGATAAATGCTTTGTGCCTGTACCCACCCACCCACCCACACACACACATACACACACACACACACACACACACACACACACACACACACACACACACACACAATCATATCTCTTCAGATTCCAGGAAAATTAACTTTGAAAGCCTTAATTTCCATCTATAATTATTTATAAGGTTTTAACTTAAATTTCCAAACACATCGAAAACGAACCCTGGACACTTGGACACTTAAATGAAAGGCAAAGGGGCTACAAATTGACTCATACAGGTCACAAAAGATTCTAGAAAACAACTACTTGCACAATACCTGAGGCTGTACCTGGTCAGGCTGCACATTTCATTATTTGTGTGGTCAGTTGGTAACGCCCTTGCCTTTCATTTGAGTGTCCTGGGTTCGATCTGGTGTGACTTTGACATATATTTCTCCCACATTTATTGCTTGTTGATGGCCACCTAAAATTTGAATGCATTTCCATTATCTGTGAATGTCTAAAAAAAAAAAAGTTCACAAATCATTTCTGAATGTGAAGACTTGGTGACAGTTTCAGCTCTGAAATCCGGGTTAAGAATAAACATAAATGTGAACAAGTTCCGAATGTCATTTAATGGGTCCTCATAGAATAAGCCAGAGTGTCAATGCCAGCTAAACAAAGCCATTTGTGAACAACGAATATGGGGTGTAAGGTAAACGTTGGTTGGTATTGAAGTTGCCAAAAACTGTGAGATGGAAATATACATTCAACGGTATTTCCACGTCTTCCAGCATTTTAAGTGCATTTTTTCCAAAGTAATCTGGTCTTATGCCAGCAATTTATGCATGCGATCGTGTTTGCCAGCTTACAGTGTTGCAAAGGTTTGCCATATATCTGGCTAATAAGTGTAAATATTATCTGAAGTATGTTTTTTATTGGTAAATATTAGCTATATTTTCCTAAATTAGCAATTTTAATCTGTTATTCACGATTGATTTGACCACACAAGTTTTTAAAAATCTTTTTTATCGTTATCAAATATTAAATAATCTTTTATTAATAATATCTTAATCCTATATGAGCTTTTAGCAATCTGTATAAAGTAAAATTGCTACCTCAAACTTGTTATTTGATATACCTTACTCGAAAGTCACGGGAAATTTCTGAAATGATTATTAGACGTACAGAGAATCATAATAAAATTACAATATGTTAATTTACATCACATATCACTTTTTTATGCTCAATTACTTAAAATCTTAATAAGAAAGATTGCTGAAATCTTATCGATGTTTATCCTTAACATTTTCTTTAAACGAACTCTGCGATGCCTCAGAGAGAATTGTTAAATTCGAGTTTTATTTTCGTGAAAAAAATATATGATTATGAGATTCACCGCCCATAAATTATACAGAATATTCTATAATAAATATAAAAGTGAAATTTTTCATAATTGAAAGGACGGAAAACATGAGGTACGATACAAAAATTTGTAAAAGGTAAACTTGTCTATGGCCCTGACTCTGCTGCTGAATCTGGTAAGGACCGGCAAGTCTCCATATTTACTCAAGGAACCTTATTTTCTAAATAAGGTCAGTATTTTTTGAGGGATGCAGCCTTTGTTAATGTCATGGTAACATATATAAATGTTTAATAGTGAAAATAAGCTTTGCTACGGATGTTTTTATAGTAATACTGGGGACTTGTAGATGTAGCCTACCGTAGTCTTCAGTAGCCTGTAGGGGAATTATCATAACCAACAATTTAGTTTATATATATTTCCCTTTGATAGTATGTATTTGTTTCATGGCAAATATGATGCTCCAATTCATCACAGCTCTGGGGTGACCCTGTTTGCCGAGGATCTATCAAGGCGAACCAAAGATGGGGTAATTGCTTCGACAGGAATAGCCTTAAAGGCATAAACCACAAGGTAAGTACAAAATACTTAAAAGACAAATTTGTTTTTTTCTTGTGTTAAAGTATGTATTTGGTATTGACTACTGACCAGGGGTTAGGCCATAAACTGTTAGAAATGGCTGAAACCACCCAAAATCTTCATATAAATGCGTGAAACCCTCCCTGACCGTGTTAGGCCACAATTCCCTAGGTAAGGTTAGGTTAAGGGAATGTTAAGTTAGGATGTATGCTATTAATTTTTTTTTTGGCAATTTTTAGAAAAAATACTTATACCTCCTGGTCTGCAGTCACTCTGATCTGGGTTCTGAATGTGATGTGCTTTTGTTATCTCACGGTTTGATTCTATAACGTATATATGAAGGCTTGAGAGATAAGACTTGTGGTGCTTAGAGCATTGTTTATTCCTCTTCTGGGTAGCATGTATAAACAATCAGTAACAGTGCTAGCATACAGAAACAATAGACATGCACACAGCATACAATCATATGACAGTTGTAATACAATCTCATTGCTTAACCTAGGTGTTCAGGCAGCAAGGAAGTGCATATAGTTTACCAGTTTTATTGTATAGTGCATTTTTAGGAGTTTGGTCACTTTTGCTTGAACTAAAATAATTTTATTAACAGAACTTCAGTTTTGAGGTATTTTTTATGGTTTTAATCTTGTTGCGCTTCAATCCATGGGCAGAAGGTAACCTTTATACAGGTGGTTCCCAGCCTTTTTTTGGCCATGCCCCCACCTAATCACCTCAAAAATCCTGATGCCCCCCTATGGTGATATGTAGTTCTTATTATTCAAAAAGTGAACTCCATTCACTTGGAGGAAGCCTAAAAGGCTGTTGGCTTGGTTTAAACAAGCCTCCAAAGTACATGTACATACACACAAGTATTTTTAAGTATCCATACTGTATATATACCATGTGTATTAACTTGCACACACACAGACTTGTTAGAAAAAATTCACTTTTAATAACTCATTCTTAAATTGCCTCCCATTAAAAATCAAATCCCCCACTGTGTGGCATACACCCTACGTTGGGAACCACTGCTTCATACTGAATATGTGGCATAGCTAGAGATGATATGTATTCCCTCTACCTGGTACGCAAGAAGCATGGAGTATGTAAAGTATGGTACCTGTTTAGAGCTTGCTAGCTAGTGTATGGACAAGTTTGAATGAGACTCCAGTAAACAGGAAGGGGTCAGGTTTAGTAATCAGTCACTATTTTTGTGTATGAGTTAAAAGGGTTCAGGTGCTTTACTTGGGATAGATTCCAAACTTGTTCTTTTTTTCTGCAGGCTAAAGTAGTCTTCCCAGGCAACACCTTTTCAGGTCTATAAAACCAGTATCTTTAGTACTTTCAGTTTACCCTGTCATAAATTTTTTAAGGAGTCCACATTTATTGACAAAGCTGTAAACTACATATAAATAACAAACCCTTTTAGTCAGATTTGAGAATTAATAATGCTAGCTAGGTGGCCCAGCTCAGCTCTTATTATTAGTGTTATTAATAATTTCTGTTATGTTTCAGGCCATTATGTATATGAAAACCTGACAAAGGAAGGGATAGGACTGGAAGAATGGAAGAATATGACTAGAATAATATACAAAGAAGAATGATACTTGTTACTTGGGAAAAGTTCAGCAAACATGAAAATGCTGAAGAAAAGACTGCAGGAAATTATGAAGATCAACAATTGCCAGTTATGCACCTTACTAGAGAAAGTAACTACCGAGAACTTCTAATGTCGAGGCAGCTTCTGGAGAAGTATGCAATGAAAAAGATACTATATATATTTCTGGATCATGAAAATGCACTTGACAGAGTAAGTGCCATAATTAGACAAGTAACTAGATGGACATTATGGAAGCAGAAAGTATCAACAAGACTCATTCCTGTAGTTTAAGGATTTGAAGATACTGCATACTGTACTGTTTGTTTCTAATAGTTTCTTTGTATAAGTTTCAATAGATTACGTGGATTAAGTAGTAATAGCTAATAATTAAATGACAAGATTTGCAACCGTCATGTGTCGCTAATACTTCCTTAGATAGATGGAGGCCTATATAAGAGAAATTCATAGCTTTCAATTTATGGGTGTGTGATTTATCTATACTGTAGAGAGAAGGTACAGAAAACTGATTCACACTGGTGGAAATTTTTTCTTGTGTGCTTTGGAACCATATTTAGCTTGGGAGTAAGTTGATGTTGGTGAAAGGCTGGGAACATTGCAAATAATGTTTTCTCATTTCAGGTCATAGATTAGCTGACCCAGGCTTATGAAAACTCACAAAGGAAGAGATGGGACTAGAAGATCGAGAGAAAAATACAACAGGAGAATGTTTAAGGGGAACAAGTATGCCTGAACATGCCTTTAAAGTATGTTTTCATATGTAGAAATGAACACTAGAGAGAGGCAACTACAAGAGAAGTATCATGATCATCTACCATCTAAATATGATTATCAGGTAGATATTCCAGTATCCAGTGCATGTAGACTGTCTTCAATATTGTAGGTTTAGTCAGGGATGTTTAGGAACTTTTTTGAATTAGGAAGTTCAAGTATGGTAAAACTAATGTTCTTGATCTATTTATTGAGTTCGCCCACCTCTTTGTGTAATGAATAGAAACAAGAATAACTTATGTCTTTTGTATGAGGTGCTGTGGCAACCTTTTGGGTTTTCAACTGTTAAAGACAAATTGTTTACTTCGGTTTTAAATATTAATGTCCTTGGCAGCTTTTCTGTAAGAAATATATAGAGTATGATGAGTAATATTGAAGACATCCTTTTGAAATTTATGAAAGGTTAGGTTAGGTAATTAGTATTCCTCCAAGCTGCTGATGTATAATAATATGTAAGGTACATATTTAGGTTCATTTACCAAGCATATTGCTGAGCAAGAAATTCGGTTGATTCATTTCCTTTATTTATTTACATAAGGCATAAATACTGTTGTTTCTTGTGGCCTGTCTCTTATAGAATTTATTGATATACAAGAACAGAAATAACTCCTTGGCATTCTGTATCTCATGTTGCTTTATGTTTTATGCTGTACTGTGTTTTTTGTAAGATCCTTAACAAGCAGAACATTTTGCTTCTAAAAGGAATTCTTTGTAAGAGAAAAGTATCCAGTAATTTCTAGAAATTTTCAGTTTAAGTTTTTACCTACATTATAAATGGAGTCCCATTACTGAGGAAGATGGTTTTAAAGAAGCCACTTTGTTTTTACATTTCAGGTGAACTCTTTGAGACTAGTTTGATAGTTATTTGGATTCCATTCCAGTCAAGAAGTCTCTGGCAGCAAACTTGCTGTTCAGTCCTTAAAATACATTTCTGATCCCACTTTTTTGGGACAAAAGAATAAACATTTGATCACCATTTGTCATGATTCTGTAAATGTGTTCTGCCTGTTAAAAATCCTGACTGGGTTTAATACTACTGTACTGCAGTAGTGGTCAAATTCTCTAGATAAGTTGAAGAAATAAAATTTTGATTATACAAGGTTTTGTGGGAAGGTGGAGATAGACTTTGAACGATAGTGGTGAAATGGTAGGAATTTTAGAGATAGCAGCTCTTGAGACATTGTTGGCACAGTGTATTTTGTATACATATTGATATAAAGGAAGACAGGGTGTTCTGTTGTTATTTGAAGTGGTTTGTGTTAATGTGAAAGACAAAACTTTTATTATATGTTACAATAAAAGCATTGAATTGCCTGTTAAAAACTGCCAGACTGATAAGTGGTTGACAATGAGGCTGCCCCTAATAGAGGAGCCCTGTCTCAGTAAAAGTGATGCTAATTTTCTTGGACTAATGGAAGGGAACTTGGAGATGTATTGCATAGGTACTGAGATACCTTTCAGTTGGTCTGGTGGAAGACAGTTTGCCAACTTGTCGTCAAAAGATGTAGCTAGTGCTCAGGGCATGTATGCTACCTTATCTAATGCTGGAATACATAAAACAAGTGTTGCATACCAGTAGTGTAACAATGATCTCAGTGTGGATAAGTAAGGCTTAACAAAGGTCAGATTTTCACTCAGTCTTACTCATATCCCATTTAATTGCAAACAGCTTTGGTTGACCCTTAAGATGAAGTATAAGCTTTTCGACTGGTGAGGCAGTGATCTTTTCCTGCCAGGGTTGGTTTGGTGTCTGGTACCTGACAATTCAAAATTTTGTTTCTCTCCCCAAACAAGTGATAAAATATATTTGATAATACTCTAGTAGGTTTGCATTTTTTAAATATTAAATTGTCTCAAAATTTTCAATTTTTTTAAGACTTGTCACTCAATAATTTTATATTCAGTTGCACTTGGTTTTTGGATAAGTTGTGTAGGAGGTAATTTGAATTCTGTTTTGATTACTTTAATCGGAAGAAGTTTAGGCACCATGTTATTCAGCTTTTATAGCTTAATGTTTGTAGATTTTCAACTTTCTAAAATTTAACTTGTCCACCCATAATTTTTAGGAAACTTAGTTTTAAAGTATGACTGTTATTTATAAATCTGCTGTATATTATGTGATTCTTCACCTTGTAATCATTACAAGATTATTTAGGGGATAAAAGATTACTTTGATGAAGTATCTTAGATTTAGACAAGATTACAGTAAATTAATTTGGCCTTATCTGCAGTAATGGTACAGATTTTAATTTATTTGTGCATTAATATCTAAAATGGTTGTACAAAGTATAATTTGGTTATTGGTAAAGAGAACTTTTTAATTTTAAAGTTATTTAACTTGCTTCATGTAAAGTTTCTTTTGACAGGAGTCTGGACAGTTTTTGGGTGTTTTTGATAGCTTCAAGGCGGAAGCCTTATTTGTTTTGATTACCATATAACAAGGAATGATTGCTGGATCAATTTGGATTATTGTAACTATGCAAGACATGTGTGAAGGGATAATATTTTTCTATTTCTAATCAAAAATGTTTTTGAGGAAGGGTTATGCAAACATTTTTCATTGTCATAGTAGGATGCCTATTGTGCATATATATTTGTGTTACATCTCAGATCAAATATTTGTAGCTCAGTGTTTTTAGACTCATTAGTTTTGTAGGGTAATTACAGGTATATTAGTTTTTCTAAATAGCTATTTTTAATACAAAGGCCAATAAGACAAGCAATCTATTGCCCTTATCCAGTTCAGGCCCAAAGTAACCTGGAGGAAGAGGGGGGGGAAGTTTTTTCATAATTTGGTGAAAATTCAAAAACTTGTCAGTAGATTTGACTTACACTTAACATATTGTCAAATGGGGTTTCATTCTTTGGTAACATGATAATGGTTCTTTTAGGTAGAAAGGAATGTGTTTTAGACATTAGTCTAGGAAGCAGGCTAAGTAAACAGTAAGTAATTTTGTGAAGCATTGTAAGTTTAGAAAAGTCTGTTTATTAAGAAGGGTTTAGGATTGAAAGTTTAGATAAAAGTGGTAGTCATTATTAGTTAAAAAAAAAAAACTACAAACAAAGCAGAAAGCTGTTGTCAAAACTGTTGAACAGTTGATGACTTTCATTAAGGAAATGAAATTAAGAAAGCTAGTAGAGTGGTGATGGGAACATGAAAATAATAAGCACTGTAATAGGAATATATTTATTATATAACTTAAATAAAAGAATATTGTATAAGCAAAGTGCTAAAAATTATTTTCTGAAGCTTTATTCATGATATTTAGTATTTTTAATTATCTTAAAGATGCTTTACAAGATGTAGTATGGTCCGAGGCGTTTGTCGAAAAGAAATTCTTGTAAATGTTGAATTGTTGTCATCTTGAATGAATAGTTGAAGTTCTCTTGCAGGTGTAGTTTGTTTACACTGGAAAGGAATGAAGGCATATGCCCACACCCCAAGCAGCTGGCCTTATGGGAATGTGTTGGTGCTACCGAGTCTTCCCCCTGCTGTTGAGCTACCAGATGCCTTACAGAAGTAATAATTGATCATAGAGAAGCTCCCAGGAGAAGTATAGTGCGCCATTTTCTTGAATCAAGGTAATTAGTATCCATCTTTTTTAACGTGCTTTTTTTCTCATTGGTAGTTGTTAACTGTTTTGTTACTGGATGCATTTTATCATTTTTGACGGTTGTAGTTGGCTGAAGTTTATTAAAATTAGGTTGCTAAAACCATTACTTAATTTAGAGAGAAATAACTGTGCTGGCGAAATATTTTCTTGCTGATTGATATACAAATTTGTGTTAATTAGATCAAATAATTCTCAAAGACAAGAAATATCACTGGACCAAAGGTAATCTTGAACAACGAGAACTTCAAAAGTTCTGAGTTTTGTTCGTAACTTAACCAGTAGTCAGATTCTTAAATTTCCATTTGGCTAACATAGAACTCAGTTGCATAGCAAAGTTATGAAAGATGAGGAAACAAAGGAATTTAGAGTTTTTAAACTTTCAGTGGTGTAAAACCATCTTACTCTGCATCTCTTAGAAAAAACTTTGTTGTGCAAATTGGTTTCTTACAAACATTGTGACTGAAGTGAGTACCTAGAAAGTATTAGTTTTGATATGTGTATTTAGGTAATTTAGAAGGGGAAGGCTTGTTTTTCATCTGATCTTTTGGTCGGCTAAGTGTTATGGTCTTGGTTGTTGTGTCATTGTCTAGTTTTCCTTTCTGTTCATATTGTTGGTCCACCAAGTATCCTTGTAGGAACTGATTTGAAGTGCTTTGTCATAGACAACTACTGTAAAGTGAATGGCAGTACAGTATCTGTGTTACATGAAGCCTGCTATCAACTTGGGAGAGGTTGCTTATGGTTCTCTTATTTTATACCATTTTTATTATGGGTGGTTAATTGATATCGACAGATATTTTATTATTTATTAAAGCCTGATGATTCTGAAGATTCAGCTGTTTCACAGCATGATACAGTGTACAGCATATTCATCTCTGACATGGTTATTGTTAATGCAGTCCACCCCTAACTTGGGTCTGATACATCAATGTCTCCTCAGCCGTACCCAGTTTATATTGTCCTTTTCTCCATGACCATTAATTTCACATTTTAGGAGATTAAGTGTACTGACAGACACCACCCTACTTACAAACGAGTTATGCTCCGGATGGCCATTTGTATGTATGTTTTATTGTTTGTAAGTTGGTTACTGTATTCTTCATCTCTGTTTAAGTACAGTATGATATAAAATCAATACAGTAATGTAAGTTTTTCATCCTAAAACACAATACAGTGTATATACAGAAAAGGGGTGTAAAACAAAATTTGAACTTCGGGGTGGCAAAGAGGAGTGCTCTGAACGCAATTTTAATTTGCGATCCCATTTGTTTGTATCTTTGAATGTTTGTAGGCCCATTTGTTTGTATCTCTGAATGTTTGTAAGTTTAAAAACTTACAATGTTCTCAAGTAGAGTGGTGTCTGAATAGTTAAAAGGCTTACTGCCTAGTTTAAGTTTTCATCCAATGGTGGCAGTGCTTGCTTTCTTGTGACTCCTTCCTAGTACCAATCAGTACAGTACTGTATACTTGCTCTTCTTTGGATGAGGTCTTGAACCTTAAGAATTTTGACTCGTGGGTATGGGTCATCTCTGTACCTGTGAAGTTCCTAAGTACAGCACAGTACTGTAAGTCTTTTGTAACAGTTTAAATGTGTACAGTAGTACTGTACACCTAAAAAGTGTATAGAAATTAAAAAAGTGAAGAATTCCTTACCTATTTCAGTGATTTTGGAAGATGTACTGGTTGAGCTTCATAACCCTTGTAGAGTACAGTACATATGTATATACTGTACTTACTGTAAAATGTTGGTGTGGAATGTAAAAATTTACTATGTATTAGTGCTGTGAGGACAAAAAGGTTGAACTGGGTATTAACTGATTTATTTACCTGGGCTCGGGTATACACAGCAGAGTGCAGACGGAAACGTAGTGCCCTTCCTCCGACTGCCGTGGCCCGCACTCTGAGCAATTTGTGTTTGTTGACAGTCAAACAAATGGTAATTTTAAGAGACATAATAATATACAATGATAAAATATATATCAGCAGAAAGGCCAGGAAACTCTACACATGAATATTTACATGAGGTTCTTGACATGTTAAAATTAAGTGTGATGCATGAACGTGATTGATGCGGAATGAAGAGACATCTGACGTCTTTACAAGTACCCCAAGACAATTATTATGAAATAATGATTGGAAGATTTCTTGAAATCAATCATGGAACTTCTTTGGTTGCAGGATCCGGCCCCAAGTTCTTGATACCTGCGGACGTGAGGTGGCTTCGACTGCTGAATCGCCCGGTGGTTTTGTTGAGCGGACGACTTCCTTAGTGCAGCCCTTGGGACGTCCTTGACCACGTTTTGGGATGCCGATGGGTTCATCTGAGGCCTTGTTTTGTGGAGGAATTCTGGGACGCCTGCCGGTTTCCTCCCGAGTTCCGCTGTCTGTCAGGAAGGCTGGCTTTAGCCTGTCGACAGAAACCCAGTCTTCCCGCCCTTGGATGTTGACAAAGCAGGACTTGCATGCCCTCCTGATGACACAGTATGGGCCTCTGTATGGTTTGGTCAAGGTGGGCGTCGATCCTGATGCAGACGTGCGTGCAGGATTCCAGGCCTCCTGGGCTGTAGACGTGGGTCCTGTCCGCGAAAGTCTTTCGGCAGGGCGCGAACCTCTCTGCTATTTCCCTCAGCCTTGGAAAGGGCGTATCTGCGATGTCCAGTTCCGTGGGGGAGCACTCTCCGGTATGGCCAGTGTTTCGCCGTAGACTTTCTCTGTGGGAGATTCATTGCCGTTTGCCCTTGGTGCGGTGCAGAGACCCAGCAGGACCCAATTGTTGTCGGTGCAACGTGCCATCAGAGCGGTGGGTCCTTTACACCATGCCGTTGGCTGCAGGGTTATATGCCATCGTACTGTGGAGAATTGTCCCCATCAGGTGTGCCAAGGAGACCCAGAGCTCTGATAAGAATGCCAGGCCTCTGTCTGTAGTTATGCTGTTGAGCACACCAAAACGGCTTATCCAACTTGACAGGAGGG
The DNA here is from genome assembly GCF_040412425.1 of Macrobrachium rosenbergii. Lineage (NCBI taxonomy): Eukaryota > Metazoa > Arthropoda > Malacostraca > Decapoda > Palaemonidae > Macrobrachium > Macrobrachium rosenbergii. Next base: position 74,583,741 of record NC_089788.1, on the reverse strand, counting down.
CTTCTGCACAGGTGCTTGTTGATGCTTCTGTCATCGGGGTTGCATCTGGCCATCTCGTGGAATGGTCTATGACTGTCAGGAGGTATCTGGCGCCCCCTGGTTGCGGCAGAGGCCCTATGACGTCTACATGGATGTGCCTGAAATGCCGACGTGGTTGAAGGAAATCTCAGATGCCTGATTCCGTGTGCCAGGTGATTTTATTCGTCTGGCATGGGATGGGACAGCCCGTGGATGATGTCGAACGTTTGCTTTCTCCTCGATGCCTTCCTGCAGATGCCCATCCGTTCCATCTCGGCGAAGGCTCGTTTAGCGTCTTGGAGTTTTTTGGGTGGCAAGCAGTGGAGTTTGGCATGTGTTGGTGGGCCTGTCGTGGTGATACAGTGACGGATGCCGTGCTTGGCTTTGGCTCCCGTCAACTGACACAGCTCTGGCTTGAAGGCGTCTGGGAACTCATGGAGGAAGGCGCTGTATTTGTTTGAAGAGATGGGGCAGATGGCGGACATCCCTGGCCTGGTGGAGAGCGGTCGGGAGTGGCAGGTTCCAGTATCCAGCAGGCGTTTTCGGCCAACGTCTACCAGAAGTCTGTGGTGTGCGAGGAAATCGGCAGCCAGGAGAGGAAACTTGGCGTCTGCAACGACGAAGAGCCATCATATTTACAGCCCAGAATGTATATTCTGCAGGTCAAAGTTCCGAAGCAGTGGATGGGGCTTCGATTTGCTGCCACCAGTGCGGTTGCAGCACTGGATGTGCGGTCGCAGTCCTCCCTCGACGGCGGAAACACCGATTGCATAGCCCCAGTGTCTACCAGCATCCGGCGTTCCAATATGGCGTCATGGATGAAGAATCCTACTGGCCAGGGCTCCTTAAGGTTTGCGGCCACTGCTGTTATTTGTGGCCACCTTTCTTGTTTTTTGTGAAAGGACAGGGGGCTCTGCAATTTCTGAACCTCCAATGGAAGTAACACCAGGTTGGATTTGTCCACGTCTTCTGCCGCTGCTGCTGTGTCAGCGCCTTCTTCCTGTATACCATGTTCGTGTCCTCTGCTTCTGTTACCATGTTACAGGCTGCGGGTGTTTGGAGGCCTCATGGAGTTTGTGTGCGACGTTCACCAATTTGTCCACTGAAAGGGCATCTGCATCCGAGATTTGCCCCCTCACCTCCTGTGGAAGGCGCCGCAGGAATATTTCTCGTGACAACCTGATTTCCTTTCCTCCGACCATCCGCGTCGATGCCTGGCAGCATCAGGAGACCTCGTAGTTTGTCCCAGGCGTCCCTGGGTGATGCGTCCCCCAGGGGCTGGGTCATCAGGTCGAGGGCGCGTTGGGCTCTCTCTGGGACGGGCATGGAGTATGTGTCGATGAGCTTATCTCGCAGGTCTCTGTACTTGACTTTGCCCAGCTGTGAGTCCAACCAATTTTCGTCACTTGGAAATGGACATCTGCCTGCAGAAACCAGGATGCGATGTTTTGTCGGGAGAATGGAGAAGTTTTATCGCCTGGCTTATTGCTGCCTTTGAAGGCGAGAGGGGATGCAGAGTACGGTCGACGTGAATTGTAAATTGCGGGGCCAAACCATTCGAGCACGCCAGAGAGTACCTGGAGGGGTACGCCGTAATTAGTCTGTGATTTTGAATGATCTACAGTACTTAACACTTATACAGTACAGTACTCTGTATACTGCAGGTGCTGGTGAATTCTGTACAGCAGGTACACAGTCAGTAATGAAAATATTAAAATTAGTACTGTGCAGTACAGTAATGTACACAGTATATGTACTGGACTTAATGTATTGATTATCATTTTTACTACAGTACAGTATAGTATGTACTGTACTTTACTACTTTATTACTGTATATATACTGTGTAAGTCTTTTTGTAACAGTTGAAAAAATGTGTACAATAGTACTACACCTAAAAATAAAGTACAATAAATAAAAATGAAGAATTCCTTACCTGATGGACACTGAGAGGGTACAAAGTCTGGTGAGTTGGGGTTTGAGGATGGGTTCACTGTATCTGATGCAGCAGGAGAGGGTGAGTTGGCCTGGGAGGGGGGGATAACTTCTGCATCTGGAATAATAATACAATCTGTACAGTACAGTACTACCGTAGTACACTTGTTTTTTCCAAAATTTATAACAATTTATAAAACTATTTAAACAAAAAATAAAAGTGAAGAATTCCATATTGTATTAGTACTCTACTGTACCTGTTGCAGCTGAAGAGGGTTCAGTTGACTTAAATGGGAAACCTTCAAAGGTTGCTTCAAGGGAATCTGGGTCTTCTGTAAACAAGAAGAAGAAGAAGACTTCCTTCCTTCCTTACCAGATCGAGCTGGAGAGGCTGGCGAGTCTCCTGCTGGTGGAGGGTCATCACTTGTAAGGTGGTGGCTTATATTGTACAGTACTTTATAAAACAATTTACATATGTACCACAGTAAAACAATTAAAAAAAAGCAGAATTCCTTACCAGATAGAGCTGGAGAGGCTGGTGGGTCTATTAGTGGAGGGTCATCACTTGCAAGGTAGTGGCTCAATCCTGGAATGATAATGAAAAAAATTAGGTTATGCAACAGTAATACATCAATATATATAAGTAACATACAGTACAGTAGTATTTTGTACAGGTACAGCACTTTACAGTATAAAACAACTTACATATGTACTGTACTGTACAGTAAAACAAATTTAAAAAAATATATTTCCTTACCAGGAGAGGTTGGTGGAGATAATTATACTATGTCAGGTGCAGTGGAATCAGGATAGGACTTTTCTTCTGCAATAATAAAAATGATAAAAATGACTGGGTGATTAGTAATGTACTACATGCAGTACAGTACAGTATAAAATTTATTACAATTTATAAAAATTTTTATAGTATATATGTACATACTGTTCAGTGGTAAAAAAAAAAAAAAAAAGTGAAGAATTCCTTACCAGGGTTTAGAGTTGCAGGTGGTGCTGGAGACTTTCCCTTGAAGCCAAAAATCTCTAGTTTAGATTGGATGCTTCTTTTCATCTGCTTCTCCCTTACAGTCTCCTTGTAAAAGGTTAGAGCAACCTGAATTACTTTTTGAAACTTCGTGAACCTTTCCACATTATGGTCCTGTGCCTCGATCATTACCAGCCCTTGCTTGAAGTGGGCCAAAGCTTGTGACAAGCCTGTAAACACTTAATGCCCTGGGCTTTGGGCCTGTTGCCTCTTCCTCATCCTTGATCATCTGCTTCTCTAGCTCAGTGAGGCCCTCTGCTGACAACTCCTCTCCATGGGATTCCAGCAGCTCGTTCACATCCTCAGCTTCCACCTCCAAATTAAGTGTCTTGCTATAGTGAACAATGTTCCTTCCCACAATATCAAGACACTCTACCTCCTCAAAGGTTGTAAAGTCCATCACAAAATTTGGACACAACTTCCAGGCCCCATTCGCATTGGATTTCTTGACCTCGTTCCAAGAAGACTCAATGTTTTTTACAGCATCTAAAATACTGTAGCCCTTCCAGATTCGCTTGACATCCAACTTGTCACTGCTATTTTTGGTTACCCTGAGGACATGGCGAAATGTCCTCCTGGTGTAGTAAGACTTGAAGCTAGCAATGACTTCCTGGTCCATGGGCTGTAGAAGCGATGTAGTGTTTGGTGGAAGGTAGATTACCTTCACTTCGGGATAAATCTCACCCAAATTAGGGTGGCCATGGGCATTGTCAAACACCAGCAGGACCTTAAATTCCAGACCCTTCTCTAATTACTTCTTAATTACTGGCATAAAGTGATCATTAAACCATTCCTCGAAATAGCAACCGTGACCCAAGCTTTCTTGTTACCCTTCCAAATGACAGGGAGCTGAGGCTTGAAAATTCCCTTAAGTGCCGTTGGATTTTCAGCCAGATACACAACAAGGGCTTCAGCTTGAAGTCACCACTGGCATTGCTCCCAAGAAGTAAAGTCAATCTTCTTACTGATTTTATGGCCTGGTGCTGTCTTCTCCTCCTTGGATATGTGCGAACGGCTAGGCATGTGTTTCCAAAAAAAGCCTGTCTAGTCCACATTGAAAACTTGGTCAGTAGTATAGCCTCCATCCCTGATGATTTCAGTGAGACAACTAGGAAATCCTTGTGCTGCTTCCTCATCTGCACCAGCACCCTCACCCTGCAACTTAAGGTTGTGCAAACTTGCACGAACCTTGAAACGGTTAAACCAGCCTCTGCTGGCTACAAATGGTTCACTTCCACTGCCTTCCCCTTTCTTCTGCACTACTGCCTAGCCTTCTGAATAAAACCAAGGCTCACTGGAACGATTCGTTGGGTTTGGTCTTTGAGCCAGACCGTCAATAACTTCTCCATCTCCACGAGGTTGGGGTTATGTTGCTTGCCTAGTCTAGTAGCAGCACCATGAGTAACAGCCATCAATGAAGCACCACTTTTCATGTGTTGTACAACATGTTCCTTATCCTTGACTGTAGAGTGAACAGTAGTTCAGCTAAGTCCAAGGGCATGGCCAATTTCAGTGTTCGACTCACCTGAAAGGAAAGCATTAGCTTAACGGAGGCCGGGCATTTGTTATAAAAAATTAGGCTACATGCTGTCCCTCTAATCTGCATCCAGTACATACAGTACTGTGCTGTAGTAGTATACTATATATTCAAAAGACTGTGATGTAAATATAATCTTTAATAGGTAAAATATTGTCCATGACACATCGATTGCTAAATTTGCACCTTTCACTCAATATTTAATTGGTCAAACAACAAGAAAGTAAAACTCTAAGAAACCTTTCAGAAGACTGAAGTTTCATTTAAGAAGTGAGTTACCAAAACTGCCAACTGAAATAAAATAGTGTACTGTATAGTACAGTAAGCATGTGAAGTCTTTGGACGTGTGTCATGCATATTTTCATTTGATATTTATTTGGTCAAACTGCAAGTAAATGAAACTTTAAGAAACCTTGGAAAAGACTGTGGAAAAGACTGAAGTTTTATTAACAAAATGTATTATAATTAACTGCCAATTAATAATATATAACCATGTGAAGACTTTGTAAATGCATTTTTAGGAAGAGCACCAGGCAGCGGCAGGTATGCAGCTACTTATCTCAGTGAAAGGAACACAGATTGATGAAAACATGCTTTCTGAGGCTGTGGGTTGTTTGGTATTCCCCTGCCATGCGCATGCACGATAGGCCCAGGCAGTGGGCAGGTCGTTCTCTGGTCAAGCGTAGTTACAGTACGCTCAGAGACGAGTCCCCGTCTACTGCGGGGGCGTCTCTTATGGTGCCGACAACCGGTTATCAGCAAAGTTAACCAGTTATAGCGGTTGATAACCGGTTATCGCGCTTTCGGTGCCGATAACCGGACGTCGCGCCATAAAAAAACTATTTTTTATGAATATTTTTGAAAACTGCTGTGAAACCAGATTGCTGCTTATCGGGGACTGCCTGTATTTCTTTTGAGGAGAAGAGTGGCAAGGTTTTCCAGGAATATGCGGGAGGAAAAGGCTGAGGATGCTTCCTTGCGGTGTGCAGGTTGAATGGGACTGTTCCCTAGTTTGGGATCCTTATTCTTGTTGATTAGCATGTGTTCATAGAACTTTTCCCAAGCATTGCATTCCTTGGATAGCTGAATTGTGGGTGACTTTCTTGAGCATATGTAATGTTTTTAGCTCATGTTTTTTTGTTGTTTGGCCAATAGAGAATGTAGGCCAAAGGCCAAGCACTGGACCTATGAGGCCATTCAGCACTGAAACAGAAATTGACAGTAAAAGGTTTGAACAGTGTAGCAGGAGGAAAACCTCGCAGTTGCACTATGAAACAATTGTTATGAGTGCGGTAGGTTTTTTTGTTTGTTATTTTATTTTGAATGGGTTTGGTTTGAGAAGGGAAACAAAAATAGTAAGGTGATGTTTTGTTTTACATCTATGTTTTTGTTATTTAGTTTTTTAGTTGTCTTTTCTAGTTGAATGTATTCAATAAATATTTTGATTTTGATTACTTCCAGTTCAAGTGACTCCACTGCTACAGTTATCTCCATTATGACCTGCGTCGTTTTGTTGCGTAACGGACAATTCTCCATTATAATTAAATTCATTCTGAGCTTCAAGGAATACTAATTCAATGTCATCTGTCTGCACATTGTTGCAGTGGACTGTATCTTATTATTGCTACTGATAAGCATTTCTCTTTGTTTGATTAGAGAGAGACCTAATGTTGCAAAGGGAAATATATATATATGTGCTCTCCTGTTTGGATTAAAGACCTTAAGGTTGAAGGGACAAGTAAATACGAAGTATATATGTCCTTATAATCTGTCTAATCTATTTTGTATGTATTGCTGTATTTTGTATGTTGAATTGCAGGCAGAAAGTAAATTGTTTGATATGCATATTTTGTTGCTTGTGTTTAATCCCAAAACATTAAGCAGTTGTAGAAAGTGGGTGTAATTGAGTGTGTATGTTGTAGTTTGTTTTGTTAAAAAGCTTTACAGTTTGTATTTTGCATTTTTGTGTGTACATACAGTATGTTTGAGTATTGTTCTAATTTTGGCCACCCAGTATTGTAAAAGGGGCCCAAAATTCCATTTATTAGTTGTTAGTTTATAGAATAAATTAATATTAAGGAAAATTTAGTCTGAATAGCCTTACATATTTCCACTTGAAATCAACTGCCTTTACTTTAACACTTTAATTGTCCTTTCTGGCTCCTACAAGAGGGTTGCGCGTAAGATGGAAGAGAGAGAATATGACAGCAGGTACAATAAAAGGAACAAAAGGGGTTGTAGCTAGGGGCCGAAGGCACGCTGCAAAGAACCTTAAGTAATGCCTACAGTGCACCACATGAGGTGCACTGATGGCACTACCCCCAAACAGGGTTTTTTGTGCTTGGTAATATCAATGTTATTTCCATTTGTGGGATTCATAGCTGATAGAGGAAATAATCCTCTTAATTCTAGTTGTCTTCGTTTGCAATGTTTTTGGGACATTAAGCTTAAAATCACTTGTTACAAAGGCTGAGGATGTCTGGGGTATGTAATGTTGTCATCTAACTGCTTTATCTTTGGTGTGAAAGGTAAACTAAGTACTTTACAAGCAGCAATACCATGGGGCCACAAGAAATAAAATGGGTGGAAAAGTAACTGCAAACTGTATTTCCCATCATGATTATGCCCATAAAATTGACATAAACATAAAAGATAAAGCAAATACTATAAAAAATCACAGATCCAGTGATGTACTAGTTTCAAGTGTCCTCATACTTCCCTTTAAAGTAACTGTGAACAGGACCGAATCATGCTGCACCAAAGACACCACCTGGCATCATCCTGTAGATACCCAAGCCGATGTCTTCCTATCTTGGCTGACACAGATTAGTGCTGGCAGGAAAACCTACTGCTAATCTGTCCTGAAATTCTTTTCCCTCTATCGTGGACCTCAGCACTCGATTACAATTAACCTTTTCTCTTCCTATCACTTAAAATTAATTTGTAACATGTTAATAAGAACTTTTCTTCACATGCTTTACATTCTAGGTACAAATTTATGTCAATCCTAGGTCTCTCTAAATTCCAGCTATATCTCACTGTTACAGTATAAACTGACTGTATGAATATCAGGGCACCAGAAAACTAAAAGGTAAGACCCCCAAAATCCTTCTCATCAGAAACTCAATTGGAGTCAGAACCCTTGCTGACACAGCACCACATTATCCAAATAACAGCAACAATAAAAACTGAAACAACAAAATCCACCCAGGCCCAAAAACTCTCAAAACTAGCCTCAATCCTACACCTTGTGCAGTGCTGAAAACTGCAAGTATTCCACAAACCAAGCAATATATCACACCTAAAAAACAGTATACAAAACCAAGACCAACTTCCTTACACAAATTACTACAACCAAGGATAAGAATAACCTAGGATTCAGGGATTCCAAGATGAACAGACACATACCAAACAAGGAGCACAGGCATCATTGCAGCGAGGTTATTTAACAAAAGAGGAAAACACCTGGTATTACCTACAGGAGGCAACAGAAGGCTGTACAGGATAGGATAATACTGAAACATTAGTACTGTATAGTATGGCAAACATTCAGTCCACCTGCATATAAGGAACCAGTAGAGATGGAAACTATTCAGTTTACTCAAACTACTGTTTGCCAAGCAAACATTATGTGATCAGTATTCAAATAAATAGGGGCCCATGGAAAATGAGGTGCATCTTCTCAACTACATGACAAACAATAAATTTTTTTATTAACAGAATGAACAAAACAGATCATAGCTCCTTAAGATGACAATAAGACTGCCTCTTAAACAGTGGCTAGCTTAAATAACATAAATAAGGAACGACATTCCACATTTAGTGACTGAGACAAAGTAATGAAGAGGAATCTTCTAAAAAGAGGTATATCATATGGCCATGAAATACAGAGAATGAAAGAATGACAAAACCAACGGACCTTTGAGACTGAGACCCCCACAACCCAATATAACTGCAAGGTTGTAAAGCCTGATGTGTACAAGGCTGTGAGAGTGGATGCAGCAAATTATCAAGAATGGAGGTCATGATGGACTAATGAAATCATCTTGACCATTGGTTCATCATTTTCACATTATTTAAGAGTGTTAAGCAAGAATCATAACCTACTATTACAGAACAGGCAAAAAATATAACAGCAAGATTTAATTTGACTTTGCAGAGGGCCACAAGTGTCCGCCTTATACAGAAATGAAGAAAACAAACAATGGCACAAAAAAAAATTGTCCCTGATGAGGTAAATGGGTTTGAACCACCGTATCAAGACTGCCAGTAGATAGAGAACTTACAGAGAAAGGAAAATCAAACCTAAAAAGGATGGATCTACAGGAATTGTATACAAAGAAAGTAAATGTAACAACACCATCAAGATGATCAGTAAAAGGACACCTTATAGAGAAAAGAAATCCAAACAACACACAAGTATGGGTGTGTCTATTGTGGATCGAGATGAACTGTGTACAAGAAAGTATACTTAACAACACTGCCAAGATAACCGGTAAAAGAGAGATAAAGATATAGAGAAAATTTGAACCTCATGCACTGAGGGCTATGTTAAACAAACATACAGGTGAATTATATAAACACAGAGTGCACACAACACCTAAAGAAAACACAAGTTCTTTCAGGCAAAACTGATTGACTCTCCTGATAACGCAATAGTCAAATCCTCCCTATTTTTAAGAGAAAAATTCAGCTTAGATTTAAGAGTAAGTTATAATTGCAACCACAAAATAAATCCTCCAGATTTGGGAGAACAAAATTTTGAGCAAATTACACAAGTGTAATACAAATTATATGTAACAAGGCAAAACCAATCTAGACTGGGTTTAGGATCCTATCATGAAATAACTGTTTTGGCTAAATGTAAGAAATCCAGAACTGTAGTTGCACAGATATACCTTTCAAACTAGAGTGCATAGCACAAAAATACATCCTTCAAACCAGAGGAAAAAATACTAAATGGATTTTGGAATGCAAGCATGCAAAACATATCCTTTGGACCAGAGAGAAACTACTTCAAAGCAAATTTAGAAATACAATCCATTTACAATGGATTTAAGCAGAAGCTAAATTCTTAGACCAGATTGCGTCCACTAACTACTATAATGTACTTTAATAAGACTAATATGTCCAATTTCTAGATTCGCATAGTACATACTTGGAAGTAAGATTTGCTCATAAATGAAAGGAGACAACTGAAAAACGGTAAAATCAAGGGAGTTGGACAGCTAGGCAGAGAGAGAACAAAAGGGTAGACGAAAATAAAAAAGAAAAATCCAAAAAGTAATGTACCTGGATGAAGGGATGCTGCAAAGAGGATTTAGCAGCATTTACAGCAAGCTGTGGAAGGCACACTCAAAGGTACCTTTCTACAAGACCTTGAGAGCTGAATGATCATTCTTATGAGAAACAAGATTCATAATGTAGCCTTCAAACTCAGCAAAAATTAATTTAGAAAGTATTTAATCATAAACAAAAACCTTTTGAGCAAAGAATTAAAGATAATGCAAAACAAAGGAAGCAGAAGGACAGACGATAAGCTAAGATGAGAACAATACAAAAAGTATACTTTTGACACTTACCACTTTAAAGGATTACATACAAAAAATGTTTCAAATAGGAGGACCAAGACTTAGGAACTTCACAGGTAAAGAGAAAACCCACACCCACAAGTCAAATTCTTAAGGTTCAAGACCTCGACCAAAGAAAAGCAAGTATACAGTACTGACTGGAGCTAGGAAGGAGTCACAAGAAAGCAAGCACTGCCTCCACTGGATGAAAACTTAAAACTATGCAGTAAGTCTTTTAACTATTCAGTGTTTTGCACCCCTTTTCTGTACATACACTAGTGTATATACAGTGTATTGTGTTTAAGGATGAAAGAATATACTTTACTGTATTGATTTTTTATCATATTGTACTCAAATAGGGATGAAGAGTGCAGTAACCAACTTACAAACAATTCAACATATATACAAATGGCCGTCCGGAACGTAACTCTTTTCTAAGTAGGATGGTGTCTGTCAGCACACTTAATCTCTTCAAGTGTGAAATTAATGTTCATGGAGAGAGGGACAATATAAACTGGGTAAGGCTGAGGAGACATTGATGTATCAGAACCAAGTCAGGGGTGGACTACATTAACAATAACCATGTCAGAGATGAATATGCTGTACACTGTATCATACTGTGAATGCAGTACACTGTATCATGCTGTGAAACAGCTGAATCTTCAGAATCATCAGGCTTTAATGAATAATAAAATATCTGTTGAGATCATTTAACTGACCATAACAAAAATGGTATAATAGAAGGCTTCATGTTACTCAGATACTGTACTGCCATTCACTTTACAGTAGTTATCAAAACTAAACAAATTATGACAAAGCATTTCACATCAGCTGTCCCTACAAGGAGACTTAGCGGACCAACAATATGAACAGAAAGGAAAACTAGACAATGACACAACAACCGAAACCACACCACTTAGCCGACCAAACTTTCCATCAGCAAATACATTTATATCAAAGACTTTGAGACTAAATGATACCTTAGCTTTTGAAATTGCCAGAAATAGCTCAAAGCACAGCCATGACCAGGCTTATTAGACTTCTGTATCACACTTGGCATTTTTCATACTGCTTCCTTCCAGTAACGAAGTACAGAATGCCAGGGAGTTATTTCTATTCTTGCATAATATCAATCAATTATATAAAAGAGACAGGCCACAAGAAACAGTATTTATGGCATATGTCAGTAAACAAAGTAAATAACCCTAATCCTTGCTCAGCAATATGCTTGGTAAATGAACCTAAATATGTACCTTACATGAATTATACATCAGCAGCTTGGAGAGAATACTAATTACCTAACCTAACCTTCAAGAAATTTCAAAAGGATGTCTTCAATTTTTCTCATCATACTCTATATATTTCTTACAGAAAAGCTGCCAAGGACACTAATATTTAAAACTGAAGTAAACAATTTGTCTTTAACTGTTGAAACCCAAAAAGTTGCCACAGCACCTCATACAAAAGGCTTGTAAGTTATTCTTGTTTCTATTTATTACACAAAGAGGTCGGTGAACTCAATAAATAGATCAAGAACATTAGTTTTACCATACTTGAACTTCCCGAGTCAAAAAAGTTCCTAAACATCCCTGAATACATGACTAAACCTACAATGTTGAAGACAACTTCTTGGACAGTCTACATGCAATGGATACTGGAATATCTACCTGAAAATTGTATTTAGATTAGATGGTAAAGGATTGTGATACTTCTCTTGCAGTTACTTCTCTATAGTGTTCATTTCTACATATGAAAACATACCTTACAAGCATGTTCAGGCATACTTATTCCCTTAAACATTCCTCTGTCATACTTTTCTCTTGATCATCTAGTCCCATCTCTTCCTTTGTGAGTTTTCATAAGCCTGGGTCAGCTAATCTAAGACCTGAAATGAGAAAACATATTATTTGTAAAGCTCCAAGCCTTTCACCAACATCAACTTATTCTCACTGTAAATATGGTTCAAAAGCACGCAAGAAAATATTTCCATAAGTGTGAATCAGTTTTCTGTACCTTCTCTTTACAGTATAGATAAATCACACACCCATGACTTGAAAGCTATGAATTTCTTTAATATACTATAGGTCTCCATCTATCTAAGGAAGTATTACCAACACATAAAGGTTACAAATCTTGTCTTTTAACTAATTATTAGCTATTACTACTTAATCCACGTAATCTATTGAAACTTCAAAGAAACTTCTAGAAACAAATAGTATACTGTATCTTCAAATCCTTAAACCACAGGAATGGGTCTTGTTGATACCTTCTGCTTTCATAATGACTTGTTACTTGTCTAATTATGGCACTTACTCTGTCAAGTGCATTTTCATTTTCCAGAAATATGTTGTATAGTATCTTTATCTCTGCATACTTCCCCAGAAGCTGCCTCAACATTAGAAGTCCTCGGTAGTTAATTTCTCTAGTAAGGAGCATAACTGGCAATTGCTGATTTTCATCATTTCCTGCAATCTTTTCTTCAGCAGTTTCATGTTTGCTAAACTTTTCCCAAGTAACAAGTATCATTCTTCTTTGTATATTATTCTAGTCATATTCTTCCATTCTTCCAGCCCTATCCCTTCCTTTGTCAGGCTTTTATATACACAAATGGCCTGAAATTTAACAGAAATTATTAATAACACTATTAATAAGAGCTGAGCTGGCCCATCTAGCTAAGATTATTAATTCTCACAGCTGACCAAAGGGGTTTGTTACTTATACGTAGTTTACAGCTTTGTCAATAAATGGGTGCTCCTTAAGTTAAGTATACCTTAGTTTAACCAGACCACTGAGCTGACTAACAGCTCTCCTGGGGCTGGCCCGAAGGACTAGACTTATTTTACGTGGCTAAGCACCAATTGCTTACCTAGCAACAGGACCTACAGCTTATTGTGGAATCCGAACCACATTATACCGAGAAATGCATTTCTATCACCAGAAATAAATTCCTCTAATTCTTCATTGGCTGGCCGGAGACTCGAACTCGGGCCTAGCAGAGTGCTAGCTGAGAACTCTACCGACTCATCCAATGAGGAACTAGGGGGACTCCTTATAAATTTATGAAAGGGTAAACAAAGTATTAAAGATACTGTTTTTGAAGACCTGAAAAGGTGTTGCCTGGGAAGACTACTTTGGCCTAGGAAAAAAAAAAAAAAAATTTGGAATCTATCCCAAGTAAAGCACCTGAACCCTTTTAACTCAAACACAATATTAGTGACTGATTACCAAACTTGACCCCTTCCTGTTTACTGGAGTCTCATTCAAACTTGTCCCAGTTACCCATACACCAACTAGCATACTCTAAGCAGGTACCATCCTTTACATACTCCACGCCTCTTGCATACCAGCTAGAGGGAATGCAGTACATACCAATCTCTAGCTATGCCACATATTCAGTAAAAAGCAATGGTTCCCAACGTGGGCGTACGCCACATGGGGTGTTAATTTGATTTTTAAGGGGGGCAATTCGAGAATGAGTTACTGTATTAACAATGAATTTTTTCTAACAAGTCTGTGTGAGTATGAGTGTGTGTGAGTTAATACATATGGCATATATACAGTACAGTATGGAGACTTAAAAATACCTGTGTGTATGTACATGTTCTTTGGAGGCTTGTTTAAACCAAGTCAACAGCCAGGCTTTTTCCAAGTGAATAGGAGTTCACTTTTTGAATAACAAGAATTATATATCACGATAGGGGCATCAGGATTTTTGAGGTGATTAGGTGGGGCATAGCCAAAAAAAATGTTGGGAACCACCTGTATAAAGGTTATCAACTGCCCATGGATTGAAGCGCAACATGATTAAAACCATAAAAAATACCTCAAAACTGATATTCTGTTAATAAAATTATTTCAGTTCAAGCAAAATTGCCCAAACTCCTAAAAATGCACTATACAATAATACTGGCAATCTATACACACCTCCTTCCTGCCTGAACACCTAGGTTAGGCAATGAAGTTGTACTACAACAAAAGCGCACCACATTCAGAACACTGTACAGAACGACTACAGACCAGGAGGTATAAGTATTTTTTCTAAAAATTGCCAAAAAAATATCAGAAATTAATAGCATACATCCTAACTTAACATTCCCTTAACCTAACCTAATCTTGTGGCCTAACCTGGTCAGGGAGGGTTTCACCCATTATATGAAGATTTTGGGTGGTTTCAGCCATTTCTTACAGTTTATAGCCTAACCCCTGGTCAGCAGTACTCCAAATACATACATTATCACACAAGAAAAACAAATTTGTCTAAGTATTTTGTACTCATCTTGTGGTTTACGCCTTTAAGGCTATTCCTGTAGAAGCAATTACGCCATCTTTGGTTCGCCCCGATAGATCCTCGGCAAACAGGGTCACCCCAAAGCTGTGAGGAATTACAGCATCACAATAGCCATAAAACAAATACAAACTATCGAAGGGAAATATATATAAACTAAATTGTTGGATATGATAATTCCCCTACTGGCCACTAAGGACTACGGTAGGTTATAGTAATTGCCTAGCATACCAGTAGGATACTCTACAGGTCCCTAGTATTACTATAAAACATCTGTAGCAAAGCTTATTTTCACTATTAAACAATTATATATATTACCATGACATTAACAAAAGCTGCATCCTTCAAAAAATACTGACCTTACTTAGAAAATAAGGTTCCTTGAATAAATATGGTTTCTTGATGCTTGCTTGGCCAGAAATGGCAGAGTCAGGAATCATGACCACCAAGAAATCTTACCTTCTGAAAATTTTTGTATCGGACCTCATGATTTCCATCCTTTCAGTTACGAAAAATATCTTTTACATTTATTACAGAATATTCAGTATAATTTATGAGGGGTGAATCTCATAATTATCTATATTACACGAAAATAAAACTCGAATTTAACAATTCTCTCTGAGGCATCGCAATTTTTTTTTTAAAGAAAACGTTAAGGATAAACTTCGATAAGATTTCAGCAATCTTTGTTATTAATATTTTAGGTAATTAAGCATTAAAAAAGTGCTTATGTGATGTAAATTGATATATTGTAATTTTATCATGATTCTTTGTACGTCTAAATAATCATTTCCGAAATTTCCCCTGGTTTTCGAGTAAGCTATATCGAATTACCAAGTTTGAGGTAGTAATTTTACTTTATACAGATTACTAAAAGCTCATATCAGATTAAGATATTATTAATAAGAGACTATTTGTTATTTGATAACGATAAAAGAGATTTTAAAAACTTTTGTGGTCAAATTAGTCGTCAATAACCAAGAAATTAAAATCGCTAATTTAGGGAAATATAGCTAATATTTACCAATAGAAAACATACTTCAGATAATATGTGCTCTTATTAGCCACAAATATAGCAAACCTTTACAACACTGTAAGCGAGAAACATACAAAATCGCATGTATAAATTGCTGTCATAAGACCTGCTTAACTTTGGAAAAAATGCACTTAAAAAGGTGAAAGACATGGAAATACCGTTGGATGTATATTTCCATCACATAGTTTTTGGAAACTTCAATACCAATCAATGTTTACCTTACACTCCACGTATATTCATTGTTCACAAATGGCTTTCTGTTCCTCGGAAGCTGGCATTGACACCTCTTGGCTTATTCTATGAGGACTCATTAAACGACAGTGCACGGAACTGATATAAGAAGCCGTTTACAAAATAGTACATTTATGTTTATTCTTAACCCGGACATCAGAATTGAAATTGTCACCAAGTCTTCACATTCAGAAATGCTTTGTGAACTTTTTTGGACAAATTCACAGATAATGGAAATGCATTAAAATTTTAGGTGGCCATCAACAAGCAATAAATGTGAGAGAAATAAATGTCAAAGTTACACCAGATCGAACCCAGGACACTCAAATGAAAGGCAAGGGCGTTACCAACTGACCACACAAGTAATAAAATGTGCAACCTGACCAGGTACAGCCTCAGGTATTGTGCAAGTAGTTGTTTTCTAGCGTCTTTTGTGACCTGTATGAGTCAATTTGTAGCCCCCTTGCCTTTCATTTGAGAGTCCTGGGTTCGTTTTCGATGTGAATTGGAAATTTAAGATAAAACCTTATACATAATTATAAATCGAAATTAAGGCTGTCAAAGTTAATTTTCCTGAAATCTGAAGAGATATACTGTCTCTTGTGCATTCGTGTATGTATGTGTGTGTGTGTTTGTAAGAGAGAGAGAGAGAGAGAGAGAGAGAGAGAGAGAGAGAGAGAGAGAGAGAGAGAGAGAGAGAGAGAGAGAGAGAGAGAGAGAGAGAGTGTGTGTATAGGTGGGTGGGTGGGTGGGTACAAGCGCAAAGTATTTATCTGTCTTTAAACAGGTCACAGAACACAAACTATACAGATGCCCAAGTATTTTGATGAGGAAAGACAGGTTCTGCTAAGACAATGCTCGACGGAAAGTTACTAGACTTGTAGAATCCACCTTTCAAAACTTTAAGAACTGAGACAATCTCAGTATGACATGTAGTAAAGCTCAATTGATCATTCAAAAGGTAGCCTTCCACACGGTCATATGGATGTTCCTTTGGTCCTATCAAACCACTCCATGCATGTTCATTAACTTACCTAATGAAGTGCTAGCTAAAAAAAAAAAAAAAAAAAAAAAAAAACTGCATCCTCCATTGTTTTTGTGAAATTAGGAATAGATCTTCTTCGGTCTTCCTGATGTCTGAGCGAATATATAGGAAAATCGTCTCCAAGAAAAGTTTTTCTTGAAACATGAACTTATGTTCAACTGAAGATATCGAAGAGTTGAGATGAAATATTTATTTAATGCAATCATTTTCTACCATGTGATCATCTACAGATTTGTTTAGCAATGAATATTAGGCTTACTTCTGCAAGCTTAAGAAAGTGCTTGTTTCCTGTAATTCGACTTGATACATCTACATAACACTTTGGTTACCATGGGATCAAATTGCATCCCCTTCAAGTAAGCTACCTAGGGATCACCGTAATGCATGCAGCTTCAAGTCAGCCTACCTGAGAATTAAACCAACCATGAAAATGAGCTTGTTCAGTTATTGTTCACCAGATGAATGACCTCTGAAGAACTGCCCCCCTTTTTTTTTTAGGTGACGATGCACAATTTTTAGCTGGCTGTGGAACCTTGGTTCAAAGTAAAAAAAAAACTCTTATTATTTCGAGTCTTTTACATTAAGACTCATTAAGCTAGGCGGCAGGGGAGACCCTGGTATCTGTATTATTCAATTAAAGTGCATGTTAATAGGAAAAATGGATATTTATTTAAAACAGTTTCCGAGACTCTAGATGTTAGACGTGATGAGTTAGCTAGAAAATTAGTTTTCTGTTTACAAACAAAATCATATCTCCGTCACACGGTAATGGCTATGGACTGTAGACAATATTAAGTTTGCTAATATAAATCTAATATATTTTAACCTTTAAAATATCAAGATAAGTAGTAAAATTGCATGTATACCTCTATGAGAATACGTGGTCTTAAACGAACCATTTTTACAAATAATTAAGCTTCACTTTACTTGAAACATGTGAAAAATTTGCTTAAATTTTGTATACTTGTGTTTACACTTATCCTCAAATGATCATGAGATTTTGAAAACATTTTTTTATATTGCTCTTACTGATTTTGTATATTAATTTTTTTCATCTCGTTCATCTCTTCTCTGCTTACCTGTTTCCTACTTTTCACAAATTCGTTCTCTTCTGCAGGCGTTGCTTTTTAAGATACTGATCTTTTAGGCTGTTCTTCATTGATGGTTCCATAATAATAACTGTTCTCACATATGTTTTGAAGTATCACTGCTTTAAATCACTTAAACCGAGTTGGTTTTTCGGGTGACACTCACGTATAGCCGAACTTCACTGGGCCCTTGGCGATACTGACGTTAGGAAGGATGGGCGTGGCTATTTCAAGGTTGTCACTGTCGCCAAAGTAATTATGACCCAAGGAAATAAAAATAGTCCCAATGTTCCTATGATTACCAAGATTACCTGGGGTTACCTTAAATGTAAACAATACAGCAGAATGCTATGAATTGTGGAATTTCGTGTTAATCTGATTATGATTGATGTTACCACACGTTATAAATGTATTGATGTGTTATGTAGCTCACTGGAACATTTAATTAGAACATTTTTCGTACTTTTGTCCAAATATATATTGCTGTTATCTGTAGCTCATGCTGGGCTTTTGCCCAGGCTTCAGGCTGTCCAGACCTCAGTGTATGTGCTGTGCCTGTTGTCATTTCCGTGCCTGCGTTGTTCTTATTTTAAGCACATGCGAGAAAGTGCTTAAATTCAGTGTATGGGTATTTAACAGATCCAATTAAAAGTTTACTCCTGCTTAAAATGCCAGGGCCTAACCTGTTTATTTGTCAATTGTTGAAAAGGCTCCAGCATATTGGAAGTTCTTGATTCTGTATCGAGGAGGCACTATTAAAGTTGGATTTTCGTTTAATAGCAATATTGTAACCCACTCATTAGCAATCATTAAGAATATTGGCTTTGTAACGAGTATTCCAAGCGTAGCCTAAACTGAACTATCTCAGATTTATTAATCTATTTGTTTCCATTGACATGGAATTTATTTTACTTCTTCATTAACTTGCTTATTTATAAGTTCTTTGTTAGCCACAAAACAAGGTAACTTTCTTTGCAGGAGCCTTCTTGCGTTTTTAAAAAATTAATATTCAGAAATGGCCAGTAATTCCACCAGGAAATTTAGAGCTATTTTATATATATGATTAGTCGAAAGATGTTTAATCAAAAGCACAAAATAACAGCAATCCAAAATACCCAATTAGTCCATAAAGTACAGAATTCTGTTTCCTTATTCAGGTATCTTTGCAAATATGGCAGTTACTTATTTAAAAACAAAATATTTCAATAGATACTTAACATCTGCATAGCATGAACTCAAGATTTTTTAGGGCTGACACCAGCTATAATATATTTGTTCAGAACATCATACCACCCTAAAATTTTGTCAGTCTTGAAAATAAAATAAAAGTACATAATGTTGCAAATTTATTATAAAAACATTTACACAAACCATATAATAAAAAAATTATGAGAATACTGACCAATAAATACATACATAGTCACTAGATTTACTATAGAATAGTTTCTGAAACAGGAAATACACAAAAATCCCACAAATGCTAAATACCATATGGTTTCCTAGAGATGGCCTTTCAGTAACTCAAACAGCATCCATTTTACCATAATCTATAAAGAAAATATGCATTTGGTGCAATGATAATTTCATACACTCTGAGATCTGTTAAAAAAAAAAACTGACACTAGACAATTGTCTTATAGATAGGTTTTAATAGTAGTATTTACTACATTGATATCCTTTGGCTGTGATAAATGTCACCATGGCTAAATTGACAAGCCTCCTCCATCCAGATGACATTATTTCACAAGTACATTATCTGTACTGGCCCTTCAAACTACTTTTCTCAAGAAAGGTAAACAATATTCAGAATAGTTAACCCTTCCAGACAATGACAATGATGGGGTATATAACCCTTACACATTAATTATCTTTTGCATCCTATCCTCTTGACCTTATAAGGGTACTCCCTATATTGTGCCAAGTGCAGAAAAAGCAAGAAGCAACGATTTGCCAATATAATACAACATGCAAATGATTAATTTCCCAACAGGTTAACACTTAACAAATGAATAAAATACTTTTTTTTTTTTACACTGGATGGTGTACAGTGAACTGTAAAGGTTCTCCATTACACAGACATTATATCTCACTGGTCAAATTAAGTACAGTGCGTACATTTTGTTGGCAAGTTAAAAGCAGACAGTAAAAGAATCGGTTGTAGTTGACATTGTTATATTACTGTATCACCACTTCCAGGCTTAGCTGGTAATTGGTTAAGAGTTAGCCAGCCTTATGTAAGCACAGGCCCTTCTAATATGGCAGTCATGAAGTGACAATAATGGGACATGGATAACATCATATATTCTATGATCTTCCTGCATTTTAAATAAAAAAATTTATAGACTGGCAAGTTTAAATACTACGCAACTGCTAATGAATGATATTGGCAGCAGTAGCAACCAAACTTTCAGTCTTGGACAGTCATTTCAAAATTTGGCATGGTGAACTAAATGCTTTTATTCTCCATTACCTCCAAAGTTATTCTAAAATGAGAATAAAATATAAAAAAATATATAAACTAGCTGACTGTAGTTGTTTTCATGTGAAATGACAATGCATAACATTTTTATTCATTTCGTTCGTAAAATAAAATTTTAGTGGAGACAAGTCCAAACAGATGACTTTCCTTTCTTTCCATGCAAAATGGAAAATTATACTCAAGCAGAAAAATCTACAGACAATTTACAGCATTCAATAGTGGGACTTATAACCAGAAATGTAGGATGCCACAGATTTGCATTAGAGAAAAGAAACATTCAGATAACTGTGGATTTCGTGGTCATGTACAGTACTTAGAATACAGGGCATTCAAACTTAATTCCGACAACTACAGAAATAATCTATAATACAGTGGGGGAAGGTATTATAAAAAAAAAAGAACTACAGTACTGTATAACATCTAAAACAAATACATTACATATTCTTCTCAAGGAACCCTCTTTATGGAAAACACAACACTAATGCATTACTTATGTTGAATAACACCATCACTGGAAATCATTAATGACCAGCTCCTAATTCCCTTAAAGAATGGATGGCTTAACTAAAAAGATTAAGAGAAATTACTGAAGAGAAATGATTGTCATAATATATATACATACATTATAGTCATTTGTTCCAAAGTTTTGGTATGGCAAAAGCACTGACTAAAAAAGCAAAATATATATACATATATATGAACACAAATAAAATAAAACCTGACATTTGTTCCAAAGTTTTTTTCTTACATCAATCATAAAGAGAAACAAAGTTTTTGCACTTTTGACTAACAAAAGTTATTTTATATTTGTTCAGTAAGAGGTTTTATAATGTAAAATGTATTTACTTTGACAACGGATGTTGAACGTAAAAGAAAAAATATAAAGGGTACTGCTATTCATTCAGCCAAATCTGATAAATTATAAATTGGAAAGCAGGTGAGATGAGACTTTTGGTAAAACCATAAGTGTAACTAACCTTTTGCAAGACCAAGATGGTCTTAGTAAATTCTTAATCACCTCTCCTTCTAAGTAATGAAAATAACTGGTTCTCGTAAGGCAATGGTTTAAATTTCGTATACACAGGCCTGCATACAATTTAAAGAACATACTTTCAGAAATAAAACAATCACTGACAACATATCAGTTAAGGCACAGCAATTGCACTAAAGCTTGAAGCCTGCCTTTGAAGCTTCCTTGATAGTGAGAGCAGCAGCAAACATTCAAATGTAACATGTGAGTGACATATGTTTTTGAGTGCTTTCCCATTACCTGAAATGAGAACAAAAATATTAGATACATATTTTACAATGTAAATACTTAAATCTAACCCTCAATGCTAATGGCAATTCCACACTAGGCTAGTTAATGCTCAGAAATGGAGAAAATCCCAGCCAATGAAAACTTGTTAGTATTCACTACTCTGAATTATCCCTAAATTCCCATTATTATTAATCAGTGCAACACCAGTTTATGTGTATAAATCAACTAGTATCATTATTATTATTATTACTATAGCCTATAGTTCATTCGCAGGATTCTTCTCAAATAAGGTGATAATCTGAGTAATAAAATTTAGAAAGTTGATCAACCAGGTGGGGTAAAATCCACCTGGGGCCACTTACCTATACACCTCAAGCTATGTATTGCCTGACCAAAGGGCAAGAGAAAATAAAAAAAGTGTTTTTTCTCGCCTTACATCCTAACCCAGGGCAAAAACTAAAAATTTCTTACCAACTTTCTATTATATAATTTGTCTCCTTTGGCATTAACTATGGGGGAAGTCTCCTCTTGCAAGTGCTAAGCATAAGAATCGTAACCTAACATTTTTTTTTTAATAATAACTCCATCAGCTGACTAATTTCCTGCACACTTAGCGACTTGCATAGGTGAAATTTTAAGGTTTGTCCCCATATGAAAACAATGTGACTAAGCTATGGTCTGCACATATTACTGGCTTGTTTGTAAAAGCAATCTGACTCTCATTCAAGACTATATACCCTAACAGAGATTGACTGCTGCCAACATTGTGAGTTATTCAGACACAGACAACTAAACATTTTCAATGTTTCATAACTTACCTAAAACCTAAATCTGAACTTGCACTTTTATTATATATGCTACTAATGGACAGGTAATGCAACTAGCTTATCCCATGGCAAAGTAACCTAACCTAACTTTGGCCTTGGGCTAGCCTGCAGCATACCTATTTTAGTCATCACAGACATAGCATGGGCATAGTCCAAATTCAGGACTTCAAGAAAAGAATTTTATTCTCAAAGGAATTTTATCATCCATTTGAATTTGGACTGCTGCTGATTTTACCCAAATGTGGCAAAACTGATCCAAAGCATTTATAAAATTAATGTATGACGGTTAAACTTTACTTTAATGTGCAAATCAATAAAAGGGAGCAGAGTAGCCTACTAGAGGAGAGGCACAGTTGGAAACCTTGAAATTATTATCTGACACATAATAGATTGTACACTCGACAGTCAGTCTAAGGCCTAGGAACGATGGATTGTTTAGGGTATATGGCGAGACCTTTTTAGTATAATTCACAGTGATCATAACAAGAGGCTTTGGATGTATCCTGTACTTAGAACTGCCACGCATTCAATGCTGAAATGGAAATTGACAGTAAAAGTGTCAAAGGCATAACAGGAGGAAAACCTCTCAGTTGCACTATGAATCAGTTGTTAGGAGAGGTGGAAAGTAAGATGGAAGAAAGAAAATATGAATGGATGTACAGTGTAAGGAATGAAAGGGATTGCAGCAATGGGCTGAAGGCACGCTGCAAAAAACCTCAAGTAATGCCTACGGTACACTGCATGAGGTGCACTGACGGACTACCCTTCTACAGGGCATGCATAAGAAAGCTTAAAGCAGGCCTAGTCCACTGGAATGGGGGTTAACAGCAAGGCCTCAGGTCAGGCAGGTAATAACTTCCAGGGTTAAAAAGGATGTATGCCTATGTTTTACTCTATGATTAATGGCTTATTTCAGGTTAGGTGTGGGGAGTCCAAGAGGGGGGCAAAAGCCCCATGCTGGAAGATACGGCAATTTGGTTAAGTTAGGTTAGGATGCAACCCTGCAGTTCACGAGTTTTCCCATTTCAACACCCAAAACCAGTTTCCTATTGTGATTTCCTTAAAATTATTAGTTATTTCATATTTAAGTAACACTTATTACAGGCACTGCCTATTGAAGTTTAAGTTAAATATGAAATGCTGTATTACAGGGCACTGTAGCTTATTTAGGCCTTTCATGGAGGACTTCCTTTAGAGTTTATAGGCAGAGGTCATAACAATATATAAAGGGTACATCTAAGGTAAAAGAAGCATTAGATTCATCCTCATTAGCTATAATCTACCCTGACATTGCTTCTTAATTACTACAGACATATTTTCTAACTCGTGTTACCTAGATTATGTCTCTCACTGCTTCTGCAGGCAGTTCTCCTTGTCTTTTGATATACATTACGTTATTTCCTCTCTTCTCAACTATTCACAGCTCAAGTTTTCACACAGTATTTTCCTTTCATTGTTTCATTTTAGTTCCAGCGTATTCCAGCTAAAGTCATTATTATTACTGGTTCTCTCGTAAGTAAAGCATCTGTGGACAGTAAAATTCCCTTTCTCTCACATAATCGTCCATCTTTTAACTTTACTTTTATGCGATTTTCTTGGCAAACTTGTCTTTCATTTCCTTATTAAATCCTGTTTCATATATTGCTTCACCTCCATACTAATTGTGTGCTTCCTACATATATTGTACATTGGGAGAGATATCACGGATTACCCCAGTTCCTTAAGTTTTAATCCATATTTCTGGGGGCATATCTCTTACTTTCCTTCATAATTTCATGAGTCATGATTCCAACTTTTTTTTCTTACTTAATTTATGGTCACCTTTCTCAGTTTACAATGATTTGGGTATTATTAGCAAGTTTCTCATCATAGTTCCTGGTTCGTAAGCGTTCTCTGTACAGACACAGTTTCGGGCACACTACACTATCCGCGTGAGTGCAGAGCTTTTTTCAACTTATACCCTTTCTTTTTCATGCTGTTTATTACATTTTTTCATTGAATTCCTTGTTTTTTACTATTTTAAGCGTCTTTAGCTTTACTTGATTTAATACTACATCAAACTGTTTATTTCAATCCTTGACCATTACCCTTTTCTACAACATGAAACCCCAAAAAACGAGAGGTTTCTAAAATCATTATTATCAAGTATTGTCAATAAATTTCTGCTTTACTTTTATTCTTCCCCCTTTCATTTTACTGAACTGGGGCAGTACCATGTGACTGGCTTTGATACATGAGCATTCCCAGGTTGATAAAACTCTTCCCTTCATTCATTTTTCTTCTTCTCTCATATTTACTATAACTAATACCCATGAATTTTTATCCCAAGCTGTGAAGCTTAATTTTTGTGCATTGAGACTAAATAATACAAAAAGTGTGCCACAGGATTATATGACAAAAGTAAAGATATCAATTTCCAAATTGTAAAATACTTATTCGTGTCACTGCCCAAAAGAAAATAAATTTACGGCTTTTTATTTCACATATTACAAGGATACAAGAAAAATATGATGAACACTAATAAATTATCAGATCTATCACAGTATACAATAAGTCTTATAGTTATGACATGTATTTCATAATCAGTTTATCATTTAGGTATATACTAGACATATGTTTTTTTTAATACTGACTATAAGATGGCATAGATTGAAAAAAAATTCTATTTGATCAGATGCAAATACCATATCAGTAAGTATAATGACCTTACCAAACTGAGGTCAGTACTTTGCTCAAGTCTAACCCAAGCTCAACTGGGAAGTATTCTTCTTAATGTAACACCAAACAGGAATACAAACTACAAATACAATACTAAAATATGACTCAGGATGTAATTTATATATATATATATATATATATATATATATATATATATATATATATATATATATATATATATATATATATATATATATATATATACACACACACACACATATATATATACTATATATATATACATATACCTACTACTAGGAAGAGACTCAAGTAGGTCCTACCTCTGTGGTTTTCAGCATGCATGTTTAGGGGTGAAATTGCTAGCCTTATGCCCCAGTGGATGCTCAAGGGCATTATTTGACAATGTTGTCTTGCTTTTCCCTTACCGATAACCCATCCTAGTATAGACGAGACCCAAGTGTGCGTATTTCTGTCTGTCTTGGAGAATCATTTCGAAAAATTTAAAATTCATAACTTTCTGTTATGCAACGTAACATCAAGGCTCCAGATACGTAATATTACGGGCCGTTGTGAGAACTACTATTTTACAGAAGGTAATTAACGATTATAATTGGTTAATCATTGATGAAATACTGAATATTTGAATGCCTGAGTATGATAATAAGTAAGTGACTTACCTTGCAGAGTTTCCTAGTAATAATAATTCATCCACAAGCCAACACATAAACATGGGCTGGTCAACAGTGTTGTATTTCGTGAAGCCTAAAGCAATTTCTCCATATTTTGTCCTCTCAGCCTAACCCAAATTCCCTTGGCAGACGAAAACCAAACGTTGAAGCTCTCAGCCAAAAAGGACAGGCCCGCTAAAACCGTGCCGAGGGCCAAGAGCATCAGAGGCCCTTGGAAATGGACTAGATTGAGAGCTCTCGGTTGCATGTCGTTAGTGGCCTCTGTGGGGAATTCGCCCGTCCAGCTTTCCAGTCGGGCGCCTGCTTCCAGCTTCTGCCGCCTGCGGCTCTGTCGGCCAACTCTCTTGGCCTCTTCCAGCCAGTCTTCCATCCACTTGTTGTAGATGCCTCCCTGGGGGAGATGGTGGGTGATGGGGTTAGGTTATGGTGAGTGAAATCTACAATAATTTTTTTTCCCTTCTACGGGTGATTAAAACATAACTAAGCCTGAACGGATTCAAAAATGAAAGTAAAACCTTGCACTGACCAATATTATGAAGGGTCTTGCACCACTGATCATTATGGTATTCCAGTAAGATTAATAAGATTCGCCATGCTTGCCGAATATGATGCATATCATGCCCAGAAATAAAGATCGAAAATTTCACAAGTAAACAAACAAACAAATAAAACATCCTCGTCATCAACAAAAGCCGTCAAAGGGAAATTTAAAATTCCATTATATTCATCCTCCTCCGGAATACATTCCAGGAATTTTTTCCTCCATTATTATGTTTTTTTCTAAGACTCAGATCGGTTAACATACAAAAATATTTTTATTATAAAACTGTGAATAAAATTAAACCAACTCATTCCTTCTCACCTCAATCAGAGCCAAGACGACGAAATCGAGGTCTTCTTTGTAAGGGGCGTCGTGGGGTATGGGCCAAGCGTTGAAGATGGGCATGATCCCTTCCCTGCCCAGGTAGAGCGGAGACGTCCCATCGGCATCGGTGTATCGCTCTGCAACTTCGTACTGAAGGAAACGAAGTGAGCCGAAGTGCGGGTATCTGAGTCAAGAAAGATGGCGGCAATGTATTCTTTCCTCAATCTAGGGCCAGGCTACAAGATGCTTAGACTTCCTTTTTGTTTTCCCTTTTTCTTGAAATCTATAACCTGTATTTCAGGGGTAGGCCTAACTATATCATCTTGAAATTAAGGACAGTTATATTGACTGCTAGTAATCTTAGCTCACGCACATAACACCAAATAAACAGGAGAAAATTATCTTTCATTTTTTTTCGTTCTTTTTAACGTTGCTCAAACAACTCCTGATGTAATCAACTTAAAACCTGAAAATAATAGAATTTAGGTCCCTCCACGATTGCTTTTAAGACACCAAGGAGGTCAGCCCTACAGAAGATTCTAATTTTAATTATTTTTCGATAATCTTATTTCTTGTCATATCTGTGTCCAACTCAGGACTGTGCGTGACATGGCAGCTGATGACTCTTAGCGGACAGTTAATCAGCAAGTGATTTGGAATCGAGTGACTTAAATATTCCTATAAAAGAGACTGCAGTGGATAAACGGATCCTTCTTCTTCTTCTTCTTTGTATTAGGCTTTTACTTATATTTAGTTGAAGTCTTTGGAGAATGGAATGGTATGAGAAACAATACACTGAAATAACGTTCTCATGAAAAAATATCATTAATAAAAATGATAAAAGATAATAATCATCAGATAATAAAAATCAAAATAAGACACGAGAATTAAAATAAACTTGAAAAAGAACGAAAGCGAATTTTTAAAAATGAAATTATTGAAAATAAAAGTATTGAAAATAAATATGCAGATAAAAAATAAGTATTAAGTAATGAGAAAAATATAACATTCTAAAATACTTTCCTTACTTCTTCTGCAGTGTGAGTCTGAGGCCCTCTTCGATCTCATACCCCAATTCCATCTTGTTGCCCAGGGCTCTCATCGACTCCGTTTCCGAGTTCCTCAGGATTTCCCGAAGGGGATTACCGAAACTGGGCATCGTTGCCCTGCGGGAGGAGGTAAAAATCTACTGTGAAATGTGAGGACGAGTTAGCCATGCCACATTTTACCACGTAATAGGCCTAGAATTTATAATGTGGAAAGGGACGAACCTCTGGACAATTTTCACCAATTCCTCTAAGGTCTCTGGCCTCGGTGGGTATCTAGGCGCGACAAGGAAAGCCATCAAATTCCCCTTGTAAACTGTACCCACGATGAAAGCAAATGTCAACCAAATTAGCAACAGGACTTTGGTCGAAGCTGTCTGTGGTGAATACAATATAGCCTACTAGGCTAAACAACTGCTTCCAGTGGTGCTTGCTATCACCCTGTATTGAATCAGTCTACAACCACCCTTTAACTGCAAGCTACAGAGACATAAGACTGATCATTCATCCAACAAGTGATGTTGGGCTAGTAGAACTATTCATTCAGTGGTGAATGAACACATTAGAATAGATAGGTTACTCTAGGTTAGCTAAGTAATCACTGGCCTAGATGTTACTTATGAACTGTAAAGTTTCTGAGGTACTTAGTACTATACTAAATCTGTACATTGACAGGTACTGTAGTGGCTTACTCCCACTGGTACAATCACCATAAGTTCTAAGCTTAGGCTAACAAACCCAACGCCTACCGTAGCTTGTTGACTTGATGCAAGATATAGCTACTACTATTAGGTCTAGGTTCAAATGAAAAGCTTGTTACAAATTTATAACAAAATATAATTAAGAAAAATATATATATCTAGTACACCAAAATTACATCACAGGCTTTAACGCTTCACTTACTGAACATCACGTTTATTACTTAAACGTAACTGAAACATATATAGCTAGTATGAAAATCAAGAGTCCACTTGGTAGGTAAGCAATGTAAACACGAAATAGGCTATCAGGGTACTCTAGTTAATGAAAATCTCAAACAAGTCAGTCATAGGTAGGTATTACTAAAGCTTATTGCTAAGGTACCAAAATCTCAATGAATATAAGATTTACAAATATGATTTACAGCTACCAAGGTCTTGGAGATAGGACATGACTATCTTTTTCGAAAAACATAGTCTTACAAACATGGAAGACTTATCTGTAGCTGTTCCAGACGCCTTCTGCCTGCCGGAAACAACGACATTAGAAATGACTCGTGGCAAAGAAGTCACAGTTAAATAATGAGATAAGCGTTACAAAATGATATTGTCCTTCATAAACTCAAATTAGCTTTACAAATTTAATACTTTCACTCATGACAAATGGAACATTACAATTTTGGTTTCATATACTGATGATGACAAAGTTACAATCTCAAATATAAACTCAAGCACAGAAGGGCAATCTCATAACAAACTTTATGCCAAAATATACATTTTTTCATACAAACTAAAGTTCCAATACTTCTGCAAACTTAAACTTCACTTTTAGGTTACACAAACAAACAAAACAAATCAAGTCCTCAATCACAGAAATTGTGTGTGGTTTCTCAAATCACCACACTCCCCCAAAAAAGGGGTGTAGGACTAATCTAACTACTGTAAGTAAGGCCTCACAAGAGATCATTATCTATTAAATCTCTATAGCGCAACTGTTCTGCTTTGCATGCGGCATGGCGTTTAAACCTAGGCGGTGCATTGGGTACTGCAGGAGGAATCGGGTGATGCTATGGGTTCCACATCAGGAATCACCTCATGATGCAATTCTAATGGAATTAATTTGGAAATAGGTCTCATATATTCTACATCTGCTGTATGAACTATCGCACTCCGACAACATCATCATTGCCCTTTATTAACTGGGTAACTAACCCTAAAGGATAATTGGCTCTAGTCTTATTTTCTATTAGCACAAGTACTAAATCACCAACTTTCACTAAACAAGATTTGTCTTTGGCACAAGTTAAATGTCTTTCCTTCAGTGATGTGAGGTAAGAATTCATCCACACTTTCTCATACTTCTTCAATAGGTCTGACAGTCAGAGCATACTGTACTCTCAAATCCAAATTTTCTCTATATGGAACATCCGCTCCAAAAGGAATTCAGAGGTGGGAACAGGGTTACTGTTCTTCCATATATCAGATGAGAAGGACTGAGATACTCCTCTCGGATGTCTTCTGACAAATAGGTAAGTGGACGAGAATTGATAATACACTCAATTTCACGCATAAAAGAGTGCGTAACTCATTAAATGAGATGCGTTTCTTAAAGAGAGATTTATGAAGGCTACTCTTGACACTTCCAATCAGTCTCTCAAAGAAACCACCACTCCATGGTGAACGAGGGGTGTTAAATTTCCACACTATGTTGTTATCTCTGCATATATGTTCTTACTTCTGGTTCATCTTTGATATCATTAAGAAATCTCTCTGCTCCTCTAAAATTGGTACCGTTATCAGAAATGACAACAGACGGGACACCTAACCTTGCACCAAATCGGCGAAGGGGCTAATAAGAATTCTGAGGTAGTAAGAGAACTACACAGTTCTAGATGTACTGCTCTTGAGGTAGTACAGGTAAACAGGCAAACATATACTCGTTCACTGTCACTAGCAGTTGCAGGATCAACAATAGTTATAGATCCAGTAAAGTCTACTCCAACAGAACTGAATGGTCTGACATATCGGACTCTCTCCTCTGGTAGGGAGGTGGACCTGGTTGAGGGATAGTCTTACCAACTACCTTTCTACATAGCACACATTTACTAATGATATTCTTTATAATGACTCTGGCTTTTGATATCCAAAAATTGCTGTCTAAGACCCAGCAATGTTTGACTTAACCCACAATGACAATGATGATTATGATAATGAGTTATGATTAATTTGGTCAAGGATGTTTGGCAGGTAAATAAATTGGACATTGTGTTTCAGGAGACAGATCTGAGTTCTGTAATCTACCTCCACAACAAATCAACTGGTCTTCATTCATAAACATATCAAGTTGCTTGGCAAATTCAAAATTTCTGTAGCTGGTTTAGGACTCTTCTCTGGCTGTTTCAAATATTCAAATAAAGTAGAGAAAACTCTGTAACTGAGCTAATCTTATGCAGGAATGTAAAGTATTCAACTTGAATTTATCAGGGAAATACTTATTACAAATTTTCATGACTTTTGATATCACTCTCATTACTTTAGTAAGAGGAATATCTTCCCATATCAAATACAGGGACAAATAGGTTGGATTATGTTTGGTTCTACTAAAATTTCTGATACTACTGCAGAATTGCAAACAAATTCCTTCTGAGGCGGGTACTCAAAGTTAAGCAAAAATGAAGGTCCATGTTTCCACATCAAACTGTTAGCTAACTTTGAAACGGTAACACCTCGAGTTACTAAATCTGCAGAATTCTGACTGGAGGAACATGTAATATGCACAAATTATAATCTCTTCGTAAGGTGCGAATTTCAGCAACTCTATTTCTCACAAATACTTCTGAAGATTTATCATGATATACCCAACTAATTGTGACTTCACTATCAGTCCACAATGTACAACTTCTAAATCCAAATTCATTGTTGGATAAGAGGGTCTCAGCTAATCGTGTTGCAAGTGTGAGTGCAAGTAATTCTAATTTAGGAATGGTAAGTGGAGGGCTTGGTGCTACTCGAACTTTACTCATAAGGAGATTACTAGATTTGTTTCTGAATCCACAGCATAAGCTACTAAACCATATGCTACTGCTGATGAATCACAAAAATATATGTAAATCTGAAATGTTTGGATTAATTACACATCTTGGGAATTTAATGGTAAAGATCTGACTGAGACTCTGGCAAATGCTCTGAAATTCTTGAACTAATGACTCGGGTAACTGTTCATCCCAAGAATATTTACATTTCCAAAGCTTCTGTATAAATAACTTTCCCTTGATCAAAACTGGTGACAAAAATCCTAATGGATCAAAACCACTAGAAATTACAGATAATGCTAATCTTTGGTGATTTGATGATGCATACACTCCTCCTTACATACTTTCTTACTTTGGTATAATGATATTTCATCACTGGACAGAATTCCATGAGATACCAAGAACATTAACATCATGTAAGTTTAGTTTCTCCTGATTAATACCAATATCTTCATTAAATTTTGAATTGTTACTCACCCAACATTGTAATGGCATAGATGCTTCAGACATAATAGCATTAATTTGAGGATAGTCACTCTTCAGCTGGTCTACATGTACATAAGTATGAGCAAAGTTGTCTACATAAAAACGTGAAATCAAAAGTTTTTGCTAATGGATTAGAATGATTCTCTAGGTGATAGGTTAGTATTTTCTGAAGTAAAAATGGAGATGATGTTACACCAAACAGGACTACTTTAAATCTATAGGTGACAACTTTCTGAAGCATTTGATCGTCATACCATAAAAACCTACAATAGTCCCTACAATTTGGAGAAATACCTATGCATAAAAATGCTTTCGATATGTCTGCAACAACGGCTACCGGTTAGTACGAAATTCAACAAGAGATTCAACAAGTTTACTGGTTAGGCTAGGTCCAGTTAACAAGCAATCATTCAAACTCTTTGACTTTGAGTCTGCTTTACTAGAAGCATTAAACACCACTCTAATTGGAGTGGTAGGGGAATTCTTGTACACTGAATGATACGGAAGATAATAAGTCAATCCATCTATGACTTCTGGGTTGTCTACTTCTCTATGAATCCCAAATCTAAATACTCACTGAATATCTTGGAATACTGTTCATAAATTCCTGGACGAGCAGCAAAGGATTTGGAAAGTGACTTCAACTGACCATAAGCTTTTACGATAATTAGTCGCTGGTCTTTCATCACTCTTGAATGGTAACTCGACAAAATATTGATTGCCTACCCTTTGGCAAGTAGATTCAAAGTGACGTACTGACTGAGTTTCCTCTGGTGTAAGGGTTTCTGTCTTTATACCTACAACATCAAGTTTCCAAAGGTTTTCAATTTGATTCAATTCTGACTCTGGTAACTGAACTCCAATACGCGTGCGCAAAACGAATGCTGAACGCTAATGTTATTAACAGTCTGAGAGCCATCTGCCCATTTTGGCATAGGTCCAAAAATAATGGAACCTGCTGGACTACTTAAAAGTACAACTCCTGAACAAAAAGTACTGTTTGTCACAAATCTAGAGTAATAATCAGCACCTATTACAAGTCCGATATCACTGATGACATCTGAGTTAATATATGGATCAGCAAGTTTAATTCCCTTTTCTTTGAGTTTCTTTGCAACATTAGCAATACCAGGTATATGTAACTCAGTATTCACTTCATCATAAACTACAGCAAAAATAGAATACGCTGTGTACCAAACACGCACAACAACACTAACGACGTCACAGGTTACAGTCTGAACATGATTACCAAATGCGATAAGTTTGAGCGAAATGGGGTACATCGGTTTCAACTGAGACGGGATGCTAAAGCAGAATGAATAAAGGTGCGCTGGGCTCCAGTGTCTAAAAAGACACGAACTACTTCCCGACACCTGATCCTGGAAATCTTAACTATAGCGGTAGGAAGTGCTGTTGAGGTCAAAGGAACTTTCTCGGTCTGAGTATCAGTCTGTACTGAACTGACAATACTGTTAGAATTTTCAGCTACAGTTACGGTTCTAGACCCTTTACCATTACCGACTAACACCTGACTGGTAGGAGACTCACTGCTACTTAGGTTAGATCCTTTATTAGATGCTACCTGGGAAGGGTTAGTTGCTACTTGGTTAATAGAGGCACTACCATTGATTAGTTTCATACAAAGAAATGTATGATGTTTTCCACTACAATGTCTACACTCTGGTGTTACTCTGCAATCTGAAGCTCTATGACCTTTCTTCATACACACAAAACAACAATCTAAATCTCTTATTCTATTTTTCCTAGATTCCCATGTAGGATACTTTGAACAAAGCTTAGAACTATGGGTTTCTGAACAAAACATACAAGGCCTATTCCATGAGGTCTGAACTTTTTAGATGAATTTGCCGTGTTAACATTTGACTTTTGGGAAGACACACTGTTACTTGCTTGGAAATGCTATTGGTCTTATTAAAGTTTTGATTATGTCTTGTCTTTGAATGTGAACTTAAATTTGAAGTCTGATTACCCGTTGAGTTTACAGACTGATCTGAAAGGGAC
Source organism: Macrobrachium rosenbergii (assembly GCF_040412425.1). Lineage (NCBI taxonomy): Eukaryota > Metazoa > Arthropoda > Malacostraca > Decapoda > Palaemonidae > Macrobrachium > Macrobrachium rosenbergii. The sequence continues at coordinate 74,549,875 of NC_089788.1, read as the reverse complement.
TGGGAACATTCCATGACTTTTATAAGATGACCAATTCCATTTGAAAGCTGTTGCAGTGTCAGGTCATAAGTACTGTACTTATTGAATAGATACTCTAAAGTTTGAACACTAAGTTTCTTGGAAATTATATCTTTGAGCAAGTAGTCATCACAAGGTACTTTGGTTACACTTTCTATTTGCAATAACAAACGTTCAAATGTTAAACGAAAATCTGTTAAATCTTTAAGGGTATGTTCTGGGGTTTCATATTCATAAGCTGTAAATGTAGTTGTTGCAGCAATTGCTTATCATCTGCAAATCTAGACTTCCAACAATTTAAGGGCAACACTATAATTATCATTTGTTATGGATAAGCCTTCTATGGTTCTATAGGCTTTACCTCTGAGATAGGATCTAAGCATATTAAATTTCAACACTGGATCAATGTCTTGACGACTATCAATGAGGCTACTAAAGGAATCCCAAAAACTGTTCCAATGACTTAATTCCCCATTAAATTCAGGAATCTTTATTTCTGGTAACTTAGGATGGGAAGGTGCTTTGCAGGTACTACCACTTGACTAGGAGTGGGATTAGAGAAAGTTTGTCCCACAGGGGACTGAGCTAATCTAGAGTCTATAGCAGACTTAAGATCCGTTTGTAGTTTCCATGCATTACGTTTCAATGCTCTGTGGTCTCTACACTCCTTATCATATTCAGAACTATCAATGGCATCTTGGCAAACTGACCATAAGTTTTCAAAAAGGACTCATATTCCCTTGCTAACTGAGATTCAGAAAACTGTAAAGAACGGAGGGTAGGTGAAGGAGTTACTTTAAGTTCATCTTCTAATAATGAAATGATATCCCTCAGGTCGTCACAAACAACCTTATATCTAAAGATATGACTTGGATTCATCAACCGCAGCAGCCATTACTACTGACAAGGTTAACAAAATATATCACAAAATCAGATCACATACAAAACATTCCCACTAAGGACAAATCAGGTTTACGTACATAGGCTAGGCTATGCACAACACAAAATAAATGATAGTCAAAAGTAAGTGACGTTACAAAATGGGTAATGTAGTAGGCTAGGCTACATAACAGTAACTTGGTACAAATTTCTTAAATCCTAGAAAAATTACACAAAAATCCAAACCAAGTAGGTAAATTTTCTCAAGCAAACATCTGCTCATAGCTAATCTGAACTTATTCTCCAGACCTAAGAAATCATATTTGTAAACACTGTCGCAAGTAGGTTAGGCTAATTAACATTATATCCGGTTCAAGACCAAAGTTCAAGGGTGTGGTGAATACAATATAGCCTACTAGGCTAAACAACTGCTTCCAGTGGTGCTTGCTATCACCCTGTATTGAATCAGTCTACAACCACCCTTTAACTGCAAGCTACAGAACATAAGACTGATCATTCATCCAACAAGTGATGTTGGGCTAGCAGAACTATTCATTCAGTGGTGAATGAACACATTAGAATAGATAGGTTACTCTAGGTTGGCTAAGTAATCACTGGCCTAGATGTTACTTATGAACTGTAAAGTTTCTGAGGTACTTAGTACTATACTAAATCTGTACATTGACAGGTACTGTAGTGGCTTACTCCCACTGGTACAATCACTGTAAGTTCTAAGCTTAGGCTAACAACCCCAACGCCTACCATAGCTTGTTGACTTGATGCAAGATATAGCTACTACTATTAGGTCTAGGTTCAAAATGAAAAGCTTGTTACAAATTTATAACAAAATATAATTAAGAAAATATATATATCTAGTACACCAAAATTACATCACAGGCTTTAACGCTTCGCAACACTGAACATCACGTTTATTACTTAAACGTAACTGAAACATATATAGCTAGTATGAAAATCAGAGTCCACTTGGTAGGTAAGCAATGTAAACACGAAATAGGCTATCAGGGTACTCTAGTTAATGAAAATCTCAAACAAGTCAGTCATAGGTAGGTATTACTAAAAATTATTGCTAAGGTACCAAAATCTCAATGAATATAAGATTTACAAATATGATTCCAGCTACCAAGGTCTTGGAGATAGGACATGACTATCTTTTTCGAAAAAACATAGTCTTACAAACATGGAAGACTTATCTGTAGCTGTTCCAGACGCCTTCTGCCTGCCGGGAAACAACGACATTAGAAATGACTCGTGGCAAAGAAGTCACAGTTAAATAATGAGATAAGCGTTACAAAATGATATTGTCCTTCATAAACTCAAATTAGCTTTACAAATTAATACTTTCCTCATGACAAATGGAACATTACAATTTTGGTTTCATACTGATGATGACAAAGTTACAATCTCAAATATAAACTCAAGCACAGAAGGGCAATCTCATAACAAACTTTATGCCAAAATATACATTTTTTCATACAAACTAAAGTTCCAATACTTCTGCAAACTTAAACTTCACTTTTTAGGTTACACAAACAAACAAAACAAATCAAGTCCTCAATCACAGAAATTGTGTGTGTTTCTCAAATCACCACACTGTCTCTGGCAAACGGTTGCTTAGCCCCTGACCTAAGAGTGTCCCCAGTACGTCTAGAATGACAAGTTCGGCAGAGAGTCTCTTGAGATCTTGTAGCTTCTCGGAGCCTCTGATGACCTGAGAAGAAAAAATTTATTTTCATCGAGTCAAACAGTGTGGACTAGGCCTACTGTTCTTCAGACTATAAATCCTTTTTCTGATCAAAGTCAGCTGACATAAGGAGCGATTTATTTAGAGTCAAAGAGTCTGAACTTAGGCATACTGTGGTTCAGTCTATGAATCCAGTGTCTGGTCAAAGTCAACTGACATTAGAAGTGATTTATTTACTCTGAGTCAAAGAGTGTAGGCTGGGTCTACTGTTCTTCAGTCTATAAATCCATTTTCCGATAGAAATCAGCCTACATAAGAAGCGATTTATTTACAAAGTCAGTGTGGATAGGCCTACTGTTCTTCAGTCTATAAATCCATTTTCTGACCACCCTGACCTACCCCAATCAGCCCTAAGCAGGCTATCACAGACGTTCCTAAGATGCACAGCCACACTTCGTTAGTTAAAGGATAGTACAGACTCTGCCATTTAGACTCAGGAACCGGTTTAGCCATGACGAAGACGACGTTGACGTCATGTTCGTAAGTCCTCGTGTAATCGAATCTCTTCAGCCTTGACTCGTACACGGCGTGTATGATTGGTGAAAGCCAGGCTTCACGATCGACTACCCTTTGAACTACCTGTGAAGACGTCTAGAATTAGACTTAAAAGGCTGTAATCATTCGACGTTCCGTAATAGCAATGATACTGTCAAAACGTTAAGTAGCTACACCTGTGAAGACGTCTAGAACTAGACTTGCCAGACTGCAATCATTGCACAGTCTTACATAACAATACCTGTAAATACGATTAGAATTAGACTTAATTAGACTTAATAGGCTGTAATCATTGGACGATCTCTAATAGCAGTGGTTTAGTCAAACCGTTACATAACTGTAATTACAAATAACTCCAAACACTCCGACGATAAGATCATGATTACGGTACATTACAGTAATTCGAACGGTATAGGATCTTGATAAGAAGAAATACTAAAAGATCGGGAAGATTTGGAACATAAATAGATGGACTTAAAGACAAAATTACGCAAATTGCCACTACAAAAACTGATAGACTTATAATACAGGCTAGGTTGCGAGGTGGAGAATATCGTACATTAAAAGGCTGAGAAATATTACTCTCCTTATTTAATCCCAAGATGAAACCTTCAAAAGGTGGAGAATATTGTACATAGGCTTATAAATAGAATTCTCCTCGCCTCGTTTCAAGATGAAACCTTCAAAAAGTGGAGAATACTTTATACTGTTAGGCTGATAAACGGTATTCTCACTTAATCCCAAGATGAGACCTAAAAAAGGTATAGAATATCGTACATTCAAAGGCTAATAGATCTTATTCCCCTCACCTCATCCCAGGTCGTGACCTTCAGAGCCCTCGCGGTGAAGTTGAGGGTCGACTGCATGGCATCCAACATCAGTTTGTCAGTGCCTGAGGAGATAACGTCGCCATTGGCGGTCGTCTCTTCCATCCAGTAAGGCTCGTAAGGCAGCGCGCTGATGTTGACGGTGGCGCCGTGAAAGCTGTTAGGAGGATTTCTGTTATCTCTCTCTCTCTCTCTCTCTCTCTCTCTCTCTCTCTTGTCACCCCCTAAATTCGAAGGGGGTTCTCTTAGCCTCATTGCAACCCATGCAAGATGATGAGACAAGCTATATTGATTTATAAATTATCTCTGAGAAAATATATTTCAGAGTAGGTCTATAAGTCAGGCGACCTAGAATGAAAGATTTATAAAAGAGAACTCACATTACTGAGTTCTCATTTATAAATAATAAAACTATAAAGTCAAAACAATCGTATTCTCATTTTTTAAACTTTTTTTCTGCTTAATATGAATAAATATTACGATCGTACAATAACCGAGTAAATATAATTCTGGTAATTCATCTACCATTATCCAAAAGTCAGAGTATATCTGAGATTTTATATTATTCACATATTAATGTTACTTGTGTTGTTTCTCCAAGTCATACCAAATAAAATACATCATTACAATAATGACAAATACACTTAACATTCCCTTTCCATCTGAGAGACATTACGCATGAATGAATTCAGTTCCCAGCCGATAAACTAATGGATTTTAGACCATTCAATTCTCATTTTTAGCAAATCTCTGGGCAAATATTGCTGGGATTTGTTATCCTGAAAGCCGGTAATATTACATAGGATTTATTGAGCGTAAGCGTGAATTTATTATCCTGAAAGCAGGTAACATGACTAAGATTTATTGAGTTTAAGTGTGTTTGACCGTAGAGTGTTAAGTGCTTAGAAGTGGCTTCAATTATTCACACATACTTGTATGTTATTAAGTATCTAATATAAAGGAAGTTAATGGAACATGATTATGGAGAAATAGCAGTAAATATTCACGTCAAAACGAATGATTGATCGCCATTTTTATGAGCTTGGTAATGTTAGAGTGATAGGAGGATTGATAGCTGAAGAGCAGTGCGGGGTTAGATATTGAAATCTTTCTTGGAAATAAGTGTTTTTTTAAGAAAGTGAAATAGACGCCAGGAGAACTGATTAAGAAGCAAGATAGCTAATAGAAGGATTTATAGAGGAAGAGTAGTGTGGTTGTAGATAAAGTTGTAGGCAAGTTGACAACTCACTTTGAGAATTTTTTAGGGAGAATAGGCCAACCCTTTTGCAAAACCAGGCCCCTAGAAAGGTACCAGTGGCCTAATTTGATCCACTGGCTTCTGGAGGCTGTGAACGGCAGATAGGAATATAAATTCCACCTGGAATAGATTGGAATGATGTGTAAGCTGCTTTTAAAAATGTAGCATATTCTTTGTAATATTTGAAAAAGGTATATTTAAATTTTCTTATTGTTTATGCTTATATAGAAAGTGACTATATTGCAGTTAAGTCTTAAATTGTGTAAAAGCAACATCTAATGCTGTAATGTCTGCTCCCTGAAGGTTTCTGTCGAAGGGTCCACACTAGGCCTAGTTTTCACCTCTAAACCAACATCCTGACTAGCTGCTCAGGATCAAGACCCAGAAATCCCGAAGGATGAGACAAAGGACGCACCTCTTTGAATTCCCGTCGGAGGAACCCGGTGCGATGACGAGTGAATTATACATGGAAAAAGTCCAGTGTTTCGAAAGGGCCTCCACATCCTGAGGGGCCAGACGCCCCACGGCGATCAGAGTGGAAGTTCCCGACAGGAGGCGTCCTCTCAAGGACGACTCGGCGAAGGACTCCAGGAAAACGCGGCAATCGCTCACGACGACGACCACGACACACCGGAAGTGGAGTCGTACCTGGTTTCAAAGAACGGGGAGAAAAAGTGTAATGGTTCTCCTCTGAGTAGGTCTAGGTGGGTCTGGGACTTCTGGTGCCCACGGGAACCCAAGTGACACTATCACATACTATTCTCCCCAGGGAGGTGCGGACATATTCAAACTATTTCCATCTCACTTTTATCATTATCTCAACTACGTATAAACCTACGTAATGACTTTTATAGTATTGTTTCTCACTCTGTCCTTCCATCTAAGTCCAAATATTCTTGATTCATTCTCACATCTACAAAATGTCTTAGAAATATTTCCATTATCGTGCTATGATTCGCGAACGTATAGCAATGTAGATAGTAGGCGACTAGGCCTTGGTGTAATCTTACTTTCGTAAACAGTTTCAGTCAGTCTGATTTCCAAATCTTACTCACAGTCACCCCATTGCTTGATTTCCTCCTTTGAATCTTTCACTTCTAACTCAAAGACAGGTCAGGTCAGCAACGTGACCTCGCTCAAATACTCTGATATCAGAAAGGCTTTGTAGCGAAGAGCGTACCCAGAAAAAAGTGCATTTAATGAATACGAGAAGTTCAATTAAGAGGGCGTTGTGGTTATTATAATTATACAGATATAGTCTATGTTTCTTTATTAATATTTGAAAGATTCAACCTGATTAATCCTTTCTCTATTTACGGCGTCAGTAACCTAGAAATTGTGACGCCAGTGTTATAGTAACCATAAATAAATTTCTCTGTCTAATAGCATAATTCTGTTTGTATTCCTCACGAGCAGCTGACATCTCGCTGTACTAAAGCCATGGAGAGAGAGAGAGAGAGAGAGAGAGAGAGAGAGAGAGAGAGAGAGAGAGAGAGAGAGAGAGACTTACCTCTCTGGCTACACTCGCTAACTTCTCGCTAACGGTAAAATTGGCGCCATCTTCTTCCTCGACAGAGGCTTCAAATTGGGCGGTTCCTTGGAACTCCAATGACCAGGCTATGTCCTGTGGGTACGGATTAAGAACGAGGGAGGTTAAAATTAATCATTTACTTGATAAATGGTTTATTGAAAAGGCCTGGGAATTAATATGAACACCAAAAGCATTATACTGAAAAAAAAAAAAATCTTAACGTAATATTTTCGCCAATAAAACTTAACACTAGAAAATATAATTTTATATAATTTTGAGCAAATACTAATTAAGAACTTACCTTAGCCAGTTCTTCGTATCCAGAGGTCTGCCCATCTGTGAAGAGGAGATAGGAGCAGTTACGCCAGAGAGTGGCAATCGATAACACAACTGGACTGATTTCGTTAGGCCCATCTCCTCCTGCCATACTTCGCTGTGCTGTCAGACCTGAAAGTTGTATTAAAGGAGTTATAGAGTTAATTGTGAGGCATTGTAGGTTGTAGTAAGTTATAAACGACTTGTATTTGTTATTGGGTGATGTTATTATGCAAAATAATAACATCGGACTACAACACAATAATCATTTATCAATATTGACCTCTCAAAGAATTCATTTTTGTTATTTTTTCGTAAAAGAAAACTACTGTACCGGCTTTGTCTGTCCGTCCGCCCTCAGATCTTAAAAGCTACCGAGGCTAGAGGGCTGCAAATTGGTATGTTGATCATCCACCCTCCAGTCATCAAACATACCAATTTGCAGCCCTCTAGCCTCAGTGGTTTTTATTTTGTTTAAAGTCAAAGTTAGCCATAATTGTGCAGCTGGAAACGACATAGGGCAGGCCGCAATCGGCCCGTGGTTAGAGTTTCATGGGCCGCGGCTCATGCAGCATTTTACCGAGACCATCGAAAGATAGATCTATTTTCGGTGGCCTTGATCATACGCTATACAGAGAACTCAATTGCTCCAAAGAAACTTCGGCGCATTTTTTACTTGTTATTTATCCTTACAAATCAACTAACTAACACATCATCATTCGTATCTTTCACTTCCTCTTCCTAGTGTTTTTTAAAACAGCTTCTTTCACCAGAATCTAAAACTTCTCTTCACTCACCCCCAACTCCTTTTTCTATATGACCTGTTCTATCTTAAGAACTGTCTAATTTCAAACCAATAATATAATATATATATATATATATATATATATATATATATATATATATATATATATATATATATATATATATATAATCTAATCTAGTCTCACAGGAATGGCATTTAAAACATAATTCCAGAGAATCTCACCTGAAGCCAGGTTGAGGCTGGGAGCCGTTTGAAGCACCTGAATCATTATGAGCAAAAAACCCATCCATTCATTGCAGGATTTTCTCATTTTAGGGAAGTTTGCCTTGAAAAAAGTAAATATTTTAGTTTATTAGTCATAATAATAAAGAAGTTCAAATTTAACACTTAATCAGCCTATCAAGAAACTGAATGATATTGATCTGAGCCTGTAGGGTGTTCCATCCCAAGAAAAACTATAATCATTATTATTCAGATGAACCCTACTCACGTGGAACAAGCCCACCACAGGGGCCACTGACTTCAAATTCAAGCTTCCAGAGACTATGGTGCTAATTTGAAAGAAGTTACAGAAGGTAATAGGAAACACAAAAAGAAGAGATCAGTTATTAGACAAGGAAAAATGAACTTCACAACAAGGAGCAAACTTGGAGAGGAATGACATAGGATCAAAGAAATGGAGTATGTAGCTGCACAGTGGTGAAAGTGTGACTGAGTAACTGACTAGGATGTTTAAGGTACGTCTGGATGAGGGAAACACGCAGATGGAGAGTGTGAAAAGAGTCATTTTCCACCTTTTTTATATATTAAAATTAAGGTGATTGTTAAGGCTACAAGATATGGGAATATAGTGAGAGAGTTTGTGTGCGAGATCTAAGTGAATGGTGCACTATGTGGGAGAGGGTCTGACGCATTGTTGGTGAACCATCTGTGAAATGTGTTTACGCTGCTAAAAAAACAAATGTTTTATAAGTTTTAATGTCTATAAAACATTTAAACGACGATGTGTCATTCTGTGTAGGCCTACAAGAAGCCTATGGCTCTTTCGAAGAGTATCTAAATTTGGTTTAATCTGTGGAGTGTTTATGATATTGTACAGAATTTACAGCTTATTGACTGTCGAGATTTTAATTAAGTAAAACATTAAATTTTCTTATCGGGCAAAGAATTCTCAACACAAGATTTTAAAGAGACAGAGATGGGGAAAATTCTCGACCATTGTATAAAGAAATAGAACACGGAGAATTCGTGGGCTGAAATGATTGATCAACGAGAAATTTCAAACTATCGTAGATAGTATTGCACATCCGAAATGCTACGACTACGCAGAGCTATATATGAATTAGATTGTTCTTCTAAAAGCATAATAATAATAATAATAATAATAATAATAATAATAATAATAATAATAATAATAATAATAATAAACTATTTATGTACCGTGCATGTTTTGCTATCTGTAAATCACCAGTCAAGAAATAGACCTACCTGCATCTCTCTCTCTCCCCCTCAGTGGCTGCAGACCTCGGACTGAAAAGTCACTGGACCGCTGGACTTAAAGAAACCTTTGGACGTCAAGTAGCAGTCATAAAAGTCATAAATAACACTGATTATTTGCAATAACTGTGAGCGAGACGGAGACAGTAGACGCATGCGCACATCTCGTCTTGGTATTTTGGTATTAATGATTATATCCTTCTGTATAAGTAGGTATTACAAGTAATATATATTCATTCAGTAATGCTAGTGATGTCACTTAAAATAAATTACTTTAATTTACATTTTTTTATTTGACTAAAATGCACTTAGAAGCGGTCGGCAGGTTGATGATGACAGACTGAATTTAAGATGTCCGAATAGCATGTTTATAATTCATATACTTGCATAGTGAACAAAAGCTAATTTAATAATGGAATTTCTAACTCAGATATATTTTGTGTCTATTTTTAATGCTACCGAGTCGATAAATTGTTAAAAAATTGTTCGCAAGTCGAAAAGAAAGTGGCACAGCTGCCGAAGTCAACGTCTCCAAATGGGTTTCGGATACACGCTCCTTCATGCAGAACGAGTTGGTATATTTTCCAAATATACAGTATATAAACGCAACTTAGAACAAATGACACTGAACATTAGAAGAAGCAGGTAATTATCAACATTTTCTAAAGACTAGATACTACTTAAAGCTTAGAGTTGATGAAAATGACATATGTGACACCTTAAAGGCTTAGAGGGAGGTAAAACTGTAACACGAACAGCCACCAAAGTCTTTTGGCTGGAAAACAATAATCAGTCGAGTATATTGGCAGAAGTTTCCTTTTGGGGGGGGGGGGCGGTCACTGAAGAAGCAGTAATGAAAGAAAGAATAAATCTAAATAGTACGACTTTTATCATGGATAATACATATGTTTATATCTTTAAAAAATTCATTATACTTACCAAAGAAATTTGAGTAAAAAAATTGAGCTGTTAGACCTTTTACTATTATTTTCAATTAGACCTATGATTTTGAAATCTCATAATTTCATTTATTACTTTGCTCATTTTTATCCGGTGGATTTATATATATATGAAAATTCATAATTATCAACACACTGAATCCCAGATCCAAGGTATTGGAAAATAAAACGATAATTCATCGTACAACAGTTTTCTAATTTCTAGCAATAGACCAATCACAAATACACCTCAAATAAATGCGTGAATGTCGAAATATTTAACAAAAATAAGAATGCCGTCCCATTCAAATTCCGCGCAGCCTAAAATAATTTCTCTATAGCCTGTTCCTTCAGCCTGAGTCTGATTTCCCCGGCCTTGGCGGAGGAATACCACTCGACGAGGCTCTCGGCGATGAAGGCCACGCCCGCGAAGACCATACCGAAGCCTAGGAGCATCAGAGGCCCCTGGAAATGGACGATGGTGAGCGCCCTCGGCTCGCTGTCGACGGAGGCCTCTGTGGGGAAATCTCCCGTCCAGCTTTCCAGGGGCACGCCCGCCTCCAGCTGCCGCCTGCGGCTCTGTCGGCCTACTTTCTTGGCTTCGTCCAGCCAGTCTTCCATCCACTTGTTGTAGATGCCTCCCTGGGTGACACGGGGGGGAAGGGAGGGTTGTTTGAGTTAGGTAACTTAGGTTATTGCTTTATATGGTTGTTGTTGTTAATGTACAATGATTAAAAAAGAGCTCAGGAAGCTCTTGAAAATGTTCTTTATAGATTATAGGCCTAATGTTTCTTGATAAAAGTCTAAATTATTAAGGGTAAAGGATTGGTTGTTGGGGTTATGTTACTGTTGTATATGATTGTTGTTGTGGTTGTTAATGTTGTGGTTAAACAGAGCTAAGGAGGCTCTTGAAACCCTTCTTTAAAGATCATAGGCCTAATATTCCTTGACAGAAATTATTACTGAACAAGTTTAATGGCGACCAGGAACTGCCCTCACCTCAATCAATGCTAGGATGACAAAATCCAGGTCCTCTTTGAAAGGGGCGTCGTGGGGTATAGGCCACGCGTTGAGGATTGGCATGACCCCTTCCCTGCCCAGGTAGAGAGGAGACGTGCCGTCGGCCTCCGTGTAATGTTCTGCAACTTGGTACTGTAGAAAACGCAGTGAACCGAGATGGGGGTACCTGTGAGTCAAGAAAGATGGAGGCAATGACTTTCTCTGTCTATCACCAAGCTATGGTATTCTCTCCTGTCCTCTGATTTTCCTTAAAATCTTTTTGTTGGAATAATGAAACCCTCAGGCTCTTCTGTTCTTATCAGATAACAAATATTGCAAAATACAAAAGAAATAACAGTTGGTTTCCACTGAATTTTTAATGGAATGCCACAAAACAACGTTTTTAGATTTTGTACTTTCCATCACTGTTCATTTTCCAACTTTTTCAAAAACATTTTGGGGTAATCAACTGAAAATCTAAAGAAAAAGCTACTAGAATTTCTTCCTTATTATCAAAAGTCACCAAAGATGGGTGTGTATGACAGTGCTGCAGCAAACTTAACTCGTAGCTACAGAAATACTGACAGATATTATACTCCAGCAGCCATCATCAATACCAATAATCCTTCAGAAACCTTTCCTAGACCCTTCGCATTTTGCTTACTTATTATGGAGAGTCAGTCTCAAGCCTTCATCAATGTCATGCCCTAATTCCATCATGTTGCCAAGGGATCTCAGGGAATCTGTTTCGGAGTTCCTCAACAGTTCTCGTAGCGTCTCCCCAAAGTAGGGCATCGTTACCCTGAGTGCGAAAAAGGTCAATTTACTGTGAGATGCTGGGAAAGATGGCTATACCAAATTATGCCCATCTGTCAAAATGAGAGTTTATAGAAGTTCACTTCTGCTATTACCTTTTAACAACTTTCACCAGTTCTTCTAATGTCTCTGGCCTTGGGGGGTATCTGGGTGCCACAAGATAAGCTACCAAGTTCCCTTTGTAGAGTGTTCCCACGATGAAGGCGAAGAATAGCCAGATAAGTACTAACAATCTCGTCGAAAGCGTCACAGGCAAGCGGTCACTTAACCCCCCCTGACCCAAAAGTGTCCCCAGTACTTCAAGAATGACGCCTCCAGAAGCAATTTTCTTGCCTTGTTGCATTTGTTCTGATCCTCTGATAACCTGGTGTGAGAGAACAGCTTGTTAGTCGCACAAGATCAAGCTTCGCAGACCATATATCTTGTGTTGAAGGCTATTAGTCTATATAATATCCCTTCTACCACTTTGTTTTCTGTTGATATTTTGGCATACTTTAGCTCACGGTAAAACAGAAACTCTCTACAACAGAATGACTCAAACCAGACTAAGCTGACATACCCCAATCAGTCCCACGCAGGATATCAGGAGCGTTCCTAAGATGCAAAGCCACACTTCATTGGTAAGTGGATAGTACAGACTCTGCCACTTCGGCTCAAGAACAGGCTTTGCCATAACGAAAGCCTGGTTGATGTCGTGTTCGTAAGTCCTCGTGAAATCGAATCGCTTCAGCCTTGCCGGGTACACGGCATGGATTATGGGCGCAGTCCACGCTTTGCGCTCTGACACCCTCTGGACTACCTGCAGAGACAGCTGGAGTTATATTCAAGAGACCTGTGCAGATATCTACTCTTAGGTTACAGTGTTTAAAATCTTTAGACGATCTGAAATAATATGAGCTAGAGTTTCAACAGAGTAACCAGATTCCGTCCATTTGTTCCTTTACTGTAGAGGAGGTAATATGCTAATATTGTTGTAATACTTGATGGAAATGTTAAGATCATTATCAAGAAATATTTCTTGGACCCAGAGCACTGGAGGTTGGGTATCTAATAAAATGTCATTTTTCCAGTTATGACAAATATGTTTCAACTCTCTGATCCTAGCATAAATATTCCTCAGTTCTAATTGCCAGTGAAACAAGTTAAAATTGCTGTGACGTCCAAATTCTTCAAATTTAATAGTTAAACCATGCATAGTAAAGGTACAGATAATATACCATCCTAACTTGGGAGGTATCTGGGTGGTATAAGCCTAAACAAAAGAGTTCTTTACTGTGGAGATTTTCCTGTGAAATCCTGCCTTTCTCCAATTTAGCTCTGCTAAAATCCTTTCTGGTGTACTAAAGGAAGACTAAACTCACATACTCCAACACTATTAACTATTAAAAGTCACCTCTCCACTCTAAGAACGAATCTAAAACACATACAAGCAACATTAAAGGACATAACCAAACATCTGTGGGTTTTGATCAAGTCAGTGAACTCTACAGGTCTAGGCTGACAGAGCATTTGTGAGCGTCAGGTGAAGAACACAGTACATTAAGACTCACAAATGTTATCAACCCTACCTCATCCCAGGTCGTGACCTTCAGAGCCCTCGAGGTGAAGTTGAGGGTCGATTGCATGGCATCCAACATCAGTTTGTCAGACCCTGAGTAGATAACGTCGCCTTTGGAGTTCGTCTCTTCCATCCAGTAAGGCTTGTAAGGCAGAGCGCTGATGTTGACGGTGGCGCCGTACAAGCTGTTAAGAGGATTTCTGTTATCTCTCTCTCTCTCTCAACATACATTGACCGTAGTACTAGACTATGGTGCATCCAATATCATGGCTCTAGCATACTCCAATACTGACCATTTCTCACTATTTTTGAAAATCTGAAAACTCAAATTTTCTCGACGATTTTCAGCATAACAAAGGCCCCTTCAAAAGACTAATTTTCTGTTTGTACCGTAAAGAATTTAAGCATACTGTTAGACAAGGAAGCTGTTCCAATAATTTAGGAACCAGGCGATATTTTAGTTTATCAGGCATTTACTGATTATAAATGCATAGTTAACCACTGATACAGGATTTCATTGCTTGTAAGTTACAGTCATCATTGCCTGTAATTTTTTTTTAGAAATTACAACAGAGTAATTAGCTGGGGAATTTTTACTGTTAGCATTTTGTTTCTGAATATATATATGTGTATATATTATTATATATATATTATATACAAGCTGCCCGTCGAGGCTCCCCTACCCTCCCAATCCTCTACAACCCCCGCCCCGGAAGAAAGTTCCACTCAGTTTTATTATAGATATATAATATTATATATATATATATATATATATATATATATATATATATATATATATATGTAAATATATATATATATTATATTATACATATATATATATATACATATATATATATATATATATATATATATATATATATATATATATATATATATATATATATAATATATATACACATTATATATATATATATATATATATATATATATATATATATATATATATATATATATATATATATATATATATATATATCGCACTTTGCACAGCAACACCTGTCGAAAAGACATCCACAATTAATAAAGTGCCATTATCGGAAAACGTTAAAAGTGTTAAATCTATTGTTTCTCTAGAATATATAAAACCCCACGAGTGTATCTTTCCATTAGAGAAAAGGTACAAAGTAAATATATTCAGTTCTTGGAAGTGCGTAAACATATTGCATATTATTACTTTCGCTGCAGCGAGGAGAAATATTATGTTTGCGATACTTTTTCGTTAAATATATCGCGGACCGGAATCATGTAATGTTTCGTTAACTGTAAGTTAAAAATAAAACGTGATGTGAATATTGATTTAATTTTATTTTTGAATCTGAAGGCCGTAAAGCGTTGTGTAATTATAATTCAAATCATTCACTCATGCTAGAAAAGGTATTAAAAATATATATATGTGTGTGTATATATAATTAAATTATGTTTCCTTTCCTGTAAGTGAAAAAACGTAATATAAAATTTAATCTAATTTAACTTTGAATCTGAAGAGTGTAAAGTGTTTTATATTAATGATGTAAACCATTCACTTATGCTAGATATGATATTAACAATGATTTAATGTAAGGGATGGTAATGGAATGTAATGCGTTATTTTCTCCAATATTTCTTCTCGGGTAATATTGTGAATTATGCTGAAATATATAATTACTTAGGGTTGAGTTATTCCAGTGAATATAAATAATATTCGCTTATAAAATGAACCTATTTTTTTAGACGGCAAAAGTATGACAGATAACGGAAGAGTGGTGGAAATAGAGCAGTGTGAGAGAGAGAAGCCCTTTATACCTTAAAAATTTCCTTGAAAAATAATCTTCTTTCAAATAAATACAAACTATTTTTTTTTATTAATAAAAAAATATATTAGATAGACAATGGAAGAAGAATACTTAACTCTGAGAAATCAAGACTGATAAAAGAAGTGTAGGTAGGAGAAGAGCATTGTGGTAGGATTGTCTTACTTGGAGAATTTTTTGGGGAGAAGTGACCGGCCCTCTTGCAAGATTAGACCCCGAGAAGGGTGCCAGTGGCCTAATGCGATCCATCGCCCACCGGAGGCCGTGAAAGGCATATAGTAGTACAGGTTCCATCTGAAATAGGTTGGGGTTATGTATAAATAGCTTTTCCAGCCGCCATATTCTTTATTTATCTCTGATATATCATGTAAGAATCCGTAATCCCGAGATTCCTGAAGATAAGACAAAAATCACCTCACCTTTTGGAGTTTCCGCCGGAGGATTTCCCGTCGGAGGAGTTTATGCGAGAATTCCCGTCGGAGGAGCCCGGAGCGAAGACGAGCGCATTGTACATGGAAAAAGTCCAGTGAGCAGAAAGGGCCTCCACGTCCTGAGGGCGTAGACGTCCCACGGCGATCAGAGTGGAGGTCCCCGACAGGAGGCGTCCTCTCAAGGACGACTCGGCGAAGGACTCCAAGAAAACTCGGCGGTCGCTCACGACGATGACTATGACGCACAGGAAGTGGAGTCGTACCTGTGGGCGCCGGAGAAAGAACGATACACTGGTCACTCCATAGACTGTGAGAGAGAGAGAGAGAGAGAGAGAGAGAGAGAGAGAGAGAGAGAGAGAGTACAACTCACCTCTCTGGCGACACTTGTGATTCTGTCGCTGACGGTGACATTTTCGCTGGTTCCTTCGGCAGAGTTGTCGAATAGGGCTGTCCCTTGGAAGTCCAGGGACTTGGCCATGTCCTTTGAATATAAATAAAGCATAAATAAAGTTAGGCCTACGAATAAATGAATATTAAATGCGTACCGTAGGCCTACCGCCTATGGCGAAGTCTTGCCATAAATGAGTAACTTTCTCAAAGTTAGGCCTACAGGAATAAATGAATATTATGTATGTATTTTGTAAGCCTATCACCTATGGCAAAATCTTACCATAAATGAGTAACTTTCTCAAAGTTAGGCCTGCAGGAATAAATGAATATTATTATATGATTATTGTAAGCCTATCACCTATGGCAAAATCTCGCCATAAAGAGTAACTTTCTCACGTGAAAGTAAATGATTTAGTACTACGCTAGTTCGCTCACTGGTCAATATAAATATGAAAACTTTCACATTTATCAATATCGGAATTATGCAAAAGAAACCTTTATTGAATATTGCCCTTACTCTTTCTTTATATTAAATAGCAAGACTAACATTCCTTCTTCATAACAGGAAATGTCTAAACTTTGTCAAGTAGGCCATTATTCCTGCAAATTCTCTCATAAATCCACTATTTAAGTAGTCTAGCTTTATATTAAGCATAATAATGGCGTACCTTAGCCTGATAAGCATATAAATAAGTATTAAGGATAGTTTTAGGCCAAACTGCTCTTCCCCTGCAGAACCTTCATTCAGTCGACTCGGAATCCCAAAATTATCTGAATGAAGATCATGTGAATATCGACATTTGGTTAAATATATTACATTTTATTATTGAGATGATCAGGCCTATTTATAATTCATAATAATTTACCTTGGCCAGGGCTTCATAGCCTGAAGTCTCGCCGTCAGTGAAGAGGAGATAGGAGCAGTTACGCCAGAGGTAAGCAATCGATAACACAACTGGTCTGATTTCGTTAGTACCATCTCCTCCTGTCATGCTACGCTGTGCTGTCAAAACCGAAGATGATATTGTTTATATGTAGTTGATGCTTATATATAAAGTGTTTTATATTCTTTCTTTTATATTCTGTCTTTATTTTTTTTAATAATGACAGAGTTAATTACAGTTCTTGTGATAATTACGTTATTGGTTGTGTAGAGAATATCAACACCAGCCGTTTTAATCAAACATATACGCCAATGGATCTAACAAATTTGAACTAAAATTAATTCACTTCTATTCAGTTTTGTCACCAAATTTAACTATACATACATATATATATACATATATGTATACACACATACACACACACATATATATATATATATATATATATATATATATATATATATATATATATATATATATATATATATATATATATATATGTGTGTGTGTGTATGTATATTATGGTATTGCTGAATTTTGAAATGGAATTGTTTAATGAGTGTTGAAAACCTGTTAAGGTTGTTGGTGACGAGTATATTCGTAAATATGCTTGTTTGCATAATTAACGACAGTGGTTAACGGGCACTTTTCCTTTTCAAGTGCTGTCATCGCAAGCAATCAGGAAGTCGACGTCTGGTGCTCGGGTGGTATTAAGCTCAAGAGGCAGGGGAGATAATTCCTGCCTGCTTACTGAAGAACACCCCCATTGCGCCTGTGAGATTCTACGGTCGCCCTGGGGTTCAGGAGGTGATTGGTTGTCGTCGTTGGAAGTTTTATGCTTGGCACTGGTTATATGAGCGCTTAGTTCTGGCACAGGTCGTTTTGGGAACCGGAGATTTGAAGATATCCAACCACATTCGCCGAGCTGACACTTCAGACTCCCATTGCTTCATCATCGTCGTCATCCAGGATCATCGATGTTTGGTTTACAGGACCTCATTCCGGATTAACTTCTGCAGTTATTCGTCTTTTCATCATTCTGATCATCTCTGGAAACGTATTCCTCAGTCTGCTACACGAAGAAAACTTATTTCATGTACGGAATATTTTATGCTATGTTTAACCACTGTCAAAGATTCTCATTCTAATAAGCGGTTGCTTCAGCAGTTGGTCGCATTTTTAGCTGATTTCACCTTTCAGGTTTTGTCCGATGTCCACTCTTCATCCTGTGTATATTTACATCTAATCATATTAAAATATTTTGACATTTCCTTCTTGAAAGTTAAAACGGCATCATTTGTGTTATTTCTTCGCTGTCTACAAGGTTATTGGAGAGCCTAGACCACTTGCGTTATGAGGGTAAGCGTTACGCCCTGGTGGTCACTACGAGCCTGGCATAATAAAATACGAATTTTGGTTATGATTTAAAGAGAAAGACGTGACTATATATATATACATATATATATATATATATATATATATATATATATATATATATATATATATATATATGCGTAACTTCCATTAGTCTCACCTGAAGCCGTGTTTAGTACTATGAGTAGAAAGCGCTGCCAACCAGGCCACTCGATTTTCATTTTGTGGTTTTATTCACTCTGAAAAATGATGTAGTTTGGTGTTATTCTGTATAAACAAGGAATTGTAGGCTACAGTTAAGTGTAATTATAAGCAGTACTTTTTTTTTAATTGCCTGCCATAGACCAACGAACTCATCTGAAAAGTCAGCAGTTAATGAAATGATAGCAGACAAAAAATACACAATAAATGCATAATACAAACCGGTTACAGAAAATACTCGTAAGTCAGTAGACGTGCATGCATGTATGTGCATATTGCAAACATAATTTTTTATCATTCATGGAATTAGCGCACCTAAGTAAAAAAATTCTCTTACCACACCAACAAACCTTACCTTTAGTCGCGTAGGCCTATGTGTAAATTGTTCTTGCGCTCTCTCTCACTCTACCTTTCTCCCTCTTTCTCTCCCAGTGGTTGCAAAACTCAGACTGAGCAATGCAATGATTGATTGCAATAGACTTTCTGCAAATAACAAAGACTAAGCGCTTGATTGGGTGGCCGAGATGGACGCACGCGCAGAGAATTAAATCGCAGGGCAGCGTTGAGCCAATCAATTGTCGCGTTGATTCTCTTGGTTAATGACAAGATGATAAATTAGAAAGACGGGTAAATAATGCTTGGTAAAGTTTAGCCATTTGCAAGACGAATCTGATCATGAATAAATAACCGTTTTGCAGTACGCACATACAAATAAATATACAAAATAAGTACAGAAACATATACCGTTTGTTTTGCCGAGATTTGTTTATTCTTGAATTTGGTTTACAGATTTTTTCAAGTTCGGTTTTTATATCATATCAATACGTAATATTTTGGCAGTGCCCTTTAGTTAATTTCGTAATGTCGGTTTTTATTAATACCATAAATAGCCACCATTGGTTTTAAAATCTTAATTTAAATCTGTATTTAAATCTTCAAATGATCGGAGTATATTGGTAGGTTTATTCGAATGTGAGACCAGCACCCCATTTGAAATGTGACGTCATAACCGGTCTGATAGTTGGTTGGTTTAGATTAATCTGGCTATACAATGCCCATACGAATAAATACAAAGAACCTGTTTAATGATCGGTTATTGATAAATTTAAAAGACTCGGTAAACCTAGGCCTATAAACTGGTTTTCCATCTCGCCTACTTCTACAGGGGAGTCTTAGGCCTATAGGCAAAACCTCAGAGTAATCTCGAATTTAAGTAATCTCTAGTAGGTCATATTAAGCAAAAAAAAGAGTAAATTCGTGGATTTTTTTATTCCATTATTTTGCATTGATTTAAAAAATGCACCAGAACAACAAATTCAATCGCCTTTTTTTTATAAGTTTATAGAGAATTATGAAGAAAAATATATTTTAGCTCTGTAACAATGTTACATATTAATGTTTTGTTTTACTTGGGGTGAAATCTTTGCAGCTTCTTCTTCTTTGTACTTTCAATGGACAGTGTGACGACAGGAAGTCTATACCCCGCCTTCCCTTCCCCCGACCCCCAAAACATCTCAGCGTCTGCTGACGTCAGATTTGACAACTAACTGATAGCTTGACTGACACCGTTTGAAGGGTCCTTCCGTCGTAGACGGTCCTCCTTGACTCACGGAGATATCAACTTTTCACTGGAAGCGAGTTATTCATTGACGGTCGAAATGTAAAATGAAAAGCACAAAGAAAAAGGAATTTTAAATGTCATGGTGAACGCCGAGTCAAAATCTCGCGCCAGACAGACAGGAGAGTTCCTTGTTTTATTTATTCAAGTTTCGTCTTGTGACGTAGCTTAGATTTTTATGTGTGCACTGACGTTCGTTTTAAAAACTCAAATTTTCATTAATTTATTTTTCATTGTATAATTTGATTTACGAAGAGTTTTTTTTTTTATATAATAAAATGGGGTACGTTTATAAGAGGCCATTTACTTTTGATAATCAAGCTTTTTTTTTTTTTGAAGTCTTAGGCACATATCTCTCTCTCTCTATATATATATATATATATATATATATATATATATATATATATATATATATATATCATATATATGACATTATAACATTATATATCTCCCTCCCCCCACCTAATTACCTTTTGAAATTCTTTCATTCTACTTTTACCATTGCTATGAGTTATTTATCTCTGCTATATTTTATAAAAATTAATTTCAAACATTCTCGATGTGTATTTAACAGAAAATATTATGAATTTCAGCCTAAAATAACATAAAACAGGTTATTTTGAAATTTTGCACTATATCTCGTCAACGGCAAAAAAAATCTTGCTAAAATCCACAGTCTTACGCAGAACATATTCTTTACAGATTCTGACAGCATCACTTTTATTATTCACGCCGTACAAAAGTTTCCCTCGAAGCCTGAAGGCGACCTTTGTTTTAATCAAGATATTAGCGACAGCTTCCATTTGAAATAATCATTAGGAACCTCTCAGACAGAGACGGTCGCTTCGTCATCATGTCCGTGAGACAAGTCCTGGGTGAATTCGCCACGGGTTTTTCTCTATTATTTTGACGTAGGGTAGATTGCAGGAAGGAATTATTTAAAGATTTTCAGTGTCTGTAAACCAAGAGCAGAATAGAAAAGTAGTAAACTATGTATCGATATCCAAAATGCACTAGGAAAAATTTTTTTTAACGAAAAAATGGATAAAATAACATGAAAGCCATTCTGAGTTAAGGTATGGTTGTATTTGTATTTACAGCTTTTTCGCCTAAAAAGTAGGACTTTGAGTTATCATGACGATAATAATACTTTATACCGTCTGAAAATGGAGTAAAAATTGAACTTATTGTCATAAAATTAACTTAAAAAGCTTTATAATGTTATAGTTTTCTTTCCAGTTAACCTAAGTATTCCTTTCACCTGCACTAACCCATTATTTCTAAACTATGTTCTTGAACCCCGTATGGTATGTAAACAGTTCATCTCAACATTTTCTCACTCATTCCTGTAGTTTGCGCTTAACGCTTCACTTCCATTAAGGAGAGTTGGCTCTAAAACCCTTCATATATTCCCACCTTGGCTTCCTCAGACAATTTAAGTCTTTTCCAGATCTTTTGCGCACACACAGCTCCCCTCTCGCATTATCTACCCGTGAATCGGCTTTTCTCTCATCTTACTGTTATCTGTTGTTTATTCTCAACTATTTATACAAAAACCACTTCCATTCCTCCACCTCCCATTTTATTATACAAGGGTAGGGAAATGACAGCACATACACTGAGGCCTAGACAGCCTGAAGCCTGAGCAAAAGCCCAGCATGAGCCGCAAATAACAGCAATATATATTTGGACAAAAGTACGAAAAATGGCCTAATTAAATGTTTCAGTGAGCTACATATAACATTAATACATTTATAAAGTGTGGTAACATCAAGCGTGATCAGGTTAACACGAAATTCGCTGAATTCATAGCATTCTGCTGCATTGTTTACATTTAAGGTAACCCCAGGTAATCTTAGTAGTCATAGGAACGTTGGGATTGTTTTTATTTCCTCGGATAATAATTACATTGGCGACAGTGACTGCCTTGAAATAGCCACCACCAGCCTTCCTAACGTCAGTATCGCCAAAGGCCCAGTATAGTAAGGTTATTGGTGTAAGTTACCCGAAAAACAAAATCAGTTTACGTGATTTAAAGCAGTGAACTGAACTTGAGAACAATCACATATGGAACCATCAATGAAGAACAGTTAAAAGATTATCAACTGCAACACCTGCAGAAGGGAACGGAATTTGTGAAAAGTAGGAAATAGGTAAGCAGAGAAGAGATGAACGGAGAAAATATGCAAACAAAATCTCATCATCATTTCAACTGTGAGGACAAACGTAAACACAAGTAGGCAAAATGTAAGCAAATTTTTCACATGTTTCAAGTAAAGTGAAGCTTAATTATTTGTAAAAATGTTCGTTTAAGACCACGTATTCTCATAGAGGTATATATGCAATTTTACTAATCTTGATATTTTAAAGGTTAAGATAGATGAGATTTATATTAGCAAACTTAATACTGTCTACAGTCCATAGCTATTACCCTGTGACGGAGACAGGATTTCGTTGATGCACAGAAAACCAGGTTCTTAGCCAACTCACTGTGTCCAACATCTATAGTATCGGAAACTGTTCCAAATAAATATCCATTTTTCCTATTAACATGACTTAATTGAATAATATAAATACCAGGGTCACTCCCGCCGCCTAGCTTAACGATTCTTAATGTAAAAGACTCGAAATAATTCGAGTTTTTTTACTTTCAGCCCAAGTTTCCACACCCAGCTAAAAGTTGTGCATCGTCATCTAAAAAAATAAGAGGCGCGGTTCTTCAGAGGTCTTTCATCTGGTGAAAAATAATTGAACAAGCACATTTTCACAGTTGGTTTAATTCTCAGGTAGGCTGACTTGAAGTTGCATGCATTATGGTGATCTCTAGGTAGCTTGCTTGAAGGGGATGCAATTTGATACCACAGTAGTCAAGGTGTTATGTAGATGTATCAAGTCGAATTACAGGAAACAAGCACTTTTCTTAAGCATGCATAATAAGCCTAATATTCGTTGCTTAACAAATATGTAAAAGATCACATGGTAGAAAATTATTACATTAAATAAATATCTCATCTTAACTCTTCGATATCTTCAGTTGAATATAAGTTCATGTTTCAAGAAAAACTTTTCTTGGAGGCGATTTTCCTATAGATTCGCTCAGACATCAGGAAAACCGAAGAGGATCTGTTCCTAATTTCAGGAAATCAATGGAGGATGC
The DNA here is from genome assembly GCF_040412425.1 of Macrobrachium rosenbergii. Classification (NCBI taxonomy): domain Eukaryota; kingdom Metazoa; phylum Arthropoda; class Malacostraca; order Decapoda; family Palaemonidae; genus Macrobrachium; species Macrobrachium rosenbergii. The sequence goes on along the minus strand of NC_089788.1, from coordinate 74,526,350 downwards.
AGTTTTTTTCCCTTTGCATGACTTACTTTTATTTTTAGCTAGCACTTCATTAGGTAAGTTAATGAACATTTATGGAGTGGTTTGATAGGACCAAAAGAGCATCCATGTGACCGTGTGGTAGGCTACCTTTTGAATAACCAATTGAGCTTTACTACATGTCATACTGAGCTTGTCTCAGTTCTTAAAGTTTTGAAAGGAAAGGTGGATTCTACGAGTAACTTTCCGTCGAGCATTGTCTCAGCAGAACCTGCCTTTCCTCATCAAAATACTTGGGTATATGTATAGTTTGTGTTCTGTAACTTGTTTACAGACAGATAAATACTTTGCGCTTGTACCCACACACACACATACGAATGGACAAGAGACAGCATATTCTTCAGATTTCAGGAAAATGAACTTTGACAGCCTTCATTTCTATCTATAATTATGTATAAGGTTTTAACTTAAATTTCCAGTTCATACCGAAAACAAACCCAGGACTCTCAAATGAAAGGCAAGAAAGGCAAAGGGTCACGAACGAAACTAGAACAAACTTTGACAATACCTGAGGCTGTACCTGGTCAGACTGACATTTTATTAATTGTGTGGTCTGTTGGTAACACTTTGTTTCATTTGTGTCCTGGGTTCGATCTGGTGTGACTTTGACATTTATTTCTCTCACATTTATTGCTTGTTGATGGCCACCTAAAATTTGAATCATTCCATTATCTGTGAATTTGTCTAAGAAAAAGTTCACAAAGCATTTCTGAATGTGAAGACTTGCTGACAATTTGTTCTGTAACCCGGGTTAAGAATAAACATAAATGTAGGCCTACTATGTTGCAAAAATGCTTCTTATATCAGTTCCGTACACTGTCGTTTAATGAGTCCTTATAGAATAAGCCAAGAGGTGTCAATGCCAGCTTATTTATCGTTATCAAATAATAAATTGTCTTTTATTAATATATCCTAATCTGATATGAGCTTTTAGTAATCTGTATAAAGTAAAATTGCTACCTCAAACTTGGTTATTCGAGTATAGCTTACTTGAAAACCACAGGAAAATTCGGCAATGATTATTTAGACATAAAAGAATCATAATAAAATTACAATGTATCAATTTACATCACATAATCAATTTTTTAATGCTTAATTAGCTAAAATCTTAACAAAGATTGCTGAGTTTATCCTTAACGTTTTCCTTAAATGAACTCTGCAATGCCTCTGAGAGAATTGTTAAATTAGTTTTATTTTCGTGTAATATAGATAATTATGAGATTAACCGCTCATTAATTATACTGAATATTCTATAATAAATATAAAAGCTAAATTTTTCTAATTTAAATTATGGAAAACATGAGGTCCAAGACAAAAATTTGTAAAAGGTAAGACTTCTTGATGGTCCTACCTGCCCATTCTGGTAGAGTACTGAACAGTAAACGTCGAGAACCCCTAATTATTCAAGGAACCTTATTTTCTAAATAAGGTCAGTATTTTGTGAAGGATGCGGCTTTTATTAATGTCATGGTAATATATATAATTGTTTAATAGTGAAAATAAGCTTTGCTACAGATGTTTTATAGTAATACTGGGGACCTGTAGATTAGCCTACTGGTATGCTAGGCAATTACTATAGCGTACCGTAGTCCTTAGTAGCCAGTAAGGGAATTATCATATCCAACAATTTTGTTTTTATATATTTCCCTTCGATAGTATGTATTTGTTTCATGGCTAATATGATGCTCTAATTCCTCACAGCTTTGGGGTGACCTTGTTTGCCGAGGATCAATCGGGCGAACCAAAATGGCGTAATCGCTTCTACAGCAATAGTCGTAAAGGCATAAACCACAAGATAATTACAAAATACTTTAAAAGACAAATTTGTTTTTCTATTGTGTTAAAGTATGTATTTAGTGTTGGCTACTGACCAGGGTCAGGCTATAAAACTGTTAGAAATGGCTGGAACCACCTAAAATCTTGATATAAAATAATGGGTGAAATTCTCCCGGATCGGGTTACACCACAAATCCCTAGGTAAGGTTAGATTGAGGGAATGTTAAGTTAGGATGTATGCTATTAATTTTTGGCAATTTTTAGAAAAAAATACGTATACCTCCTGGATACCTCTTGGTCTGTAGTTGCTCTGTGCTGGGTTCTGAATGTGATGTGGTCTTGTTGTAATACAACTTCATTGCCTAACCTAGGTGTTCAGGCAGCAAGGAAGTGCGTATAGATTGCCAGTATTATTGTATAGTGCATTTTTAGGAGTTTGGGCATTTTTGCTTGAACTGAAATAATTTTATTAACAGAATATCAGTTTTGACGTATTTTTAATGGTTTTAATCATGTTGCACTTCAATCCCTGTGCAGTTGATAACCTTTGTACAGGTGGTTCCCAACCCTTTTTTGGCCATGCCCCACCTAATCACCTAAAAAATCCTGATACCCCGATTTTGATATATAATTCTTATTATTCAAAAAGTGAACTCCTATTCACTTTGAAAAAGCCTATAAAAGCCTAAAAGGCCGTTGACTTGGTTTAAACAAGCCTCCAAAGAACATGTACATACACACAAGTATTTTTAAGTCTCTATACTGTATACATACCATGTGTATTAACTCTCACACACTCATACTCACACAGACTTGTTAGAAAAAATTCATTGTTAACAACTCATTCTCGAATTGGCCCCCTTAAAAATCAAATTACTCCCCCATGTGGCGTATGCCCACGTTGGGAACCAATGCTTTTTACTGAATATGTGGCACAACTAGAGATCAGTATGTATTCCCTCTACCTGGTACGCAAGAGGCTTGGAGTATGTAAAGGATGGTACCTGTTTAGAGCTTGCTAGTTGGTGTATGGATAACTGGGACAAGTTTGAATGAGACTCCAGGGAACAGGAAGGGGTCAAGTTGGTAATCAGTCACTAATATAGTGTCTGAGTTAAAAGGGTTCAGGTGCTTTACTTGGGATAGATTCTAATTTTTCTTTTTTTTTTCTAGGCCAAAGTAGTCTTCCCAGGCAACACCTTTTCAGGTCTTCAAAAACAGTATCTATAATACTTCCAGTTTACCCTGTCATAAACTTTTTAAGGAGTTCCCATTAATTGACAAAGCTGTAAACTATGTATAAGTAACAAACCCTTTTGGTCAGCTGTGAGAATTAACAATGTTAGCTAGATGGGCCAGCTCAGCTCTTATTAATAGTGTTATTAATAATTTCTGTTATGTTTCAGGCTATTTGTGTATATAAAAACCTGACAAAGGAAGGGATAGGACTGGAAGAATGGAAGAATATTATGACTAGAATAATATACAAAGAAGAATGATACTTGTTACTTGGGAAAAGTTTAGCAAACATGAAACTGCTGAAGAAAAGATTGCAGGAAATGATGAAAATCATCAATTGCCAGTTATGCTCATTATTAGAGAAATTAATTACCGAGGACTTCTAATGTTGAGGCAGCTTCTGGAGAAGTTTGCAAAGATAAAGATACTATACAACATACTTCTGGAAAATGAAAATGCACTTAACAGAGTAAGTGACGTAATTAGACAAGTAATTAGGAGTGCTCTGAACGCAATTTTAATTTGAAATCCCATTTGTTTGTATCTCTAAATGTTTGTAAGTTTTATGTTCCTAAGTAGAGTTGTGTCTGAATAGTTAAAAGACTTATTGTGTAGTTTAAGTTTTCATGCAGTGGAGGCAGTGCTTGCTTTCTTGTGACTCCTTCCTAGCACCAATCAGTACTGTGCTGTATACTTGCTTTTCTATGGTCGAGGTCTTGAGCCTTAAGAATTTGACTTGTGGGTATGGGTCGTCTCTTTACCTGTTAAGTTCCTAAGTCTTGGTCCTCCTGTTTGGAATATTTTTATCAACTTTAGCTTTTTTATGGTTGTATATGTAATCCTTGAAAGTAGTGTGTCAAAAGTATACTTTTTGTATTGTTCTCATCTTTTGAAGGCTTTGTTTTACATTATCTTAACTTCTTTACTCAAAATGATTTTGTTTACGATTAAATCTTTTCTAAATTAATGTTTTGCTGAGTTTGAGGCTACGATATAAGTCTTGTTTCTCATAAGAATAATCATTCAGCTCTAAAGGTCTTGTAGAAAGGTACCATCAAGTGTGACTTCCACAGCTTGCTGTGAACACTACTAAATCCTTTTTGGAACATCCTTTCATCCCCAGGTACATTACTTTTAGGATTTTTCTTTTTTATTTTCATCTGTGCTCTTTTTTTTCTCTCTCTCTCTCTGCCTAGCTGTCCAACTGCCTTGATTTTACCTTTTTTCAATTGTCTCCTTTCATTTAGGAGCAAACTTTACTTCCAAGTACATACTGTGTGAATCTAGAAATTGGACATATTAGTCCTATTAAAGTATATTATAATAGTTAGTGGACGCAATCAGGTCTAAGAATTTAGCTTCTGCTTAAATCCATTGTAAATGGATTGGATTTCTAAATTTGTTTTGAAGTAGTTTCTCTCTGGTCCAAAGGATATGTTTTGTATGCCTGCATTCCAAAATCCATTGAGTATTTTTTCTCTGGTTTGAAGGATGTATTTTGTGCTTTGCATGCCTATATCCAGGAATTGTTTACTCTAGTCTGAAGGATTTATCTGTGCAACTACAGTTCTGGGTTTCTTACAGTTATCCAGAACAATTATTTCATGCTAGGATCCTAAACCCAGTCTAGATTGGTTTTGCCTTGTTCCATATAATTTGTATTACACTTGTGTAATTTGCTCAAAATTATGTTCTCCCAAATCTAGAGGATTTATTTTGTGGTTGCAATTATAACTTACACTCTTAAATCTAAGCTGAATTTTTCTCTTAAAAATAGGGAGGATTTGACTATTGCTTTGACTATTGTAAGGACGTCAGACGTTTCTTCGTTTTCGCATCAATCACGTCATGTGTTGCATTTCTTAATATGTAAAACTCTCATGTAAATAGTCATGTGTAGAATTTTCTGGCCTTTCTGCCAATATGTATTTCATCATTGTACATTTTATTATGTCTCTCAAAACTGCCATTTGTGTGTCTCTCAACAAACACAAATTGCTCAGAGTGTGGGTCACGGCGTTCGGAGGTCAAACACCACGTTTCCATCCACACACTGCCATGTATACCTGTGCTCAGGTAATAAATAGTTCAGTACCCAGTTGACCTTTCTTGTCCTCACAACAGTTATACCATACTGTTTCATAACCTAATTTTTTTATTGTCATTCCAGAAATGAGCCTCATGTTTACAGATGACCCAGATTCCCTTGAAGAAACCTTTGAAGGTTTAAACTTGTCAACTGAACCCTCTTCAGATGCAACAGGTGCAGTAGAGTGCTAATACAGTATGGAATTCTTCACTTTAATGGTTTTATAAATTGTTATAAACTTTAGAAAAAACAAGTCTACTACAGTAGTACTGTACTGTACAGATTGTATCATTATTCCAAATCCAGAAGTTATCCCCTCCTCCCAGGCCAACTAACCCTCTCTTGTTGCATCAGGTACAGTGATCCCATCCTCAGACCCCAGCTCACCAGAACCCTCTCAATGTCCATCAGGTAAGGAGTTCTTCATTTTTATTTACTGTACTTTATTTTTAGGTGTACAGTACTATTGTACACATTTTTTTAACTGTTTTACCAAAGACTTACATTACTGTACTGTACTGTATTTATTACAGTACATTTACAGATACAGTACTGGACTTGAAGTACTTATCATACCAGACTCCCAGGTAGATTCCACTTCTTAGGCAGTTTCCAGGGGATATGTAGCATGAAAATTTAAAAAAGAAGATATGGAAACATTCACTTTTTTTTTTATTTGGTATACTGTATATACTGCTGTGTGTATACATGGTACAGTATTTAACAAAAGTATATTTTTACTACAGTACAGTATGTATTGTGCTTTATTACTGTACATATACTGTGTACATTACTGTACTGCACAGTACTAATTTTAATATTTTCATTACAGACTGTGTACCTGCTGTACAAAATTCATCAGCAACTACAGTGTACTGTACTGTACTGTATAAGTGTCAAGTACAGTACTGTACTGTACCGCGTAAGACACATCCCCATCTCCCACAACCATTATATTTTTCAACATCACTGAAATTATGTAAAGAATTCTTCACTTTTTTGATTTTTATACATTTTATATTGTTTTATAAGGATATAGGAATGCAAAGCACAAAATAAATCCCTCAAACCAGAGAAAAAAATACCAAATGGATTTTGGAATGCAAGCATACAGAACATATCCTGTGGACCAGAGAGAAACTACTTCAAAGCAAATTTAGAAATCCAATTTTGGCAGAAGACAAATTCTTAGACCAGATTGCGTCTACTATTATAATTTACTTGGTTAAGACTAATAAGTCCAATTTCTAGATTCGCACAGTACATACTTGGAAGTAAGATTTGCTCCTAAATGAAAGGAGACAATTGAAAAAAAGGTAAAATCAAGGCAGTTGGACAGCTAGGCAGAGAGAACAATAGGGTACAGACGAAAATAAAAAAAAAAAATCCAAAAGTAATGCAGCTGGGGAAGAAGGGACGCTGTAAAGAGGATTTAGTAGTGTTTACAGCAAGCTGTGGAAGGCGCGCTCGATAGTACCTTTCTACAAGACCTTTAGAGCTGAATGATTATTGTTATGAGAAACAAGATTTATAATGTAGCCTTCAAACTCGGCAAAATTAATTTAGAAAGGATTTAATCATAAACAAAATCCTTTTGAGTAAAGAATTTAAGATAATGTAAAACGAAGCAAGCAGAAGGACAGACGATTTGCTAAGATGAGAACAATACAAAATGTATACTTTTGACACTTGCTACTTAAAGGATTACATACACCAGAAAAAAAGCTAATGTTGACAAAAAATGTTCCAAATATGAGGACCAACACTTAGGAACTTCACAGGTAAAGAAATGACCCATACCCACAAGTCAAAATTCTTAACGTTCAAGACCTTGACCAAAGAAAAGCAAGAATACAGTACTGATTGGTGCTAGGAAGGGAGTCGCAAGAAAGCAAGCACTGCCTCCATTGGATGAAAACTTAAACTACGCAGTAAGTCTTGTAACTACTCAGACACCACTCTACTTAAGAACATTAAACTTACAAACATTCAGAGATACAAAAAATGGGATCGCAAATTAAAATTGCATTCAGAGCACTCCTCTTTGCCACCCGGAAGTTCAAATTTTGTTTGCACCCCTTTTCTGTACATACAGTACTGTATATACAGCATATTGTGTTTCAGGATGAAAAAACGTACATTAATGTACTGATTTTATATCAAATTGTACTTAAATAGGCATGAAGAGTACAGTAACCAACATACAAACAATTCAACATACAGTACATACAAATGGCCGTCCGGAACGTAACTCGTTTGTAAGTAGGAAGGTGTGTGTCAGTACACTTAATCTCTTAAAATGTAAAATTAATGTTCATGGAGAAAAGGACAATATAAACTGGGTAAGGCTGAGGAGACACTGATGTATCAGACCCAAGTTAGGGGTGGACTGCTTTAACAATAACCATGTCAGAGATGAATATGCTGTACACTGTACCTTACTGTGAAACAACTGAATCTTCAGAATCATCAGGCTTTAATAAATAATAAAATGTTTATCAATTAATTTACCATAATAATAATGGTATAATATGAAAGAAACATAAGCAAACTCTCCCAAGATGATAGAAGGCTTCATGTAACACATACTATACTGCCACTCACTTTACAGTAGTTATCATAACTAAACAAATTATGACAAAGCATTTCAAATCAGCTGTCCCTACAAGGAGACTTAGCGGACCAACAATATGAACAGAAAGGAAAGCTGGACAATGACACAACAACCGAGACCACAACACTTAGCCAACCAAACTTTCCATCAGCGAATACATTCATATCAAAGACTTTGAGACTAAATGATACCTTAGCTTTTGAAATTGCCAGAAATAGCTCAAAGCACAGCCATGACCAGGCTTATTAGACTTCTGTATCACTCTTAGCATTTTTCATGCTGCTTCCTTCCAGAGAAACAACAGTACTTCCACTCAATGGTAACTATGGTACTGTAATCATATGATTCCATGATTCCACTCTCTCAATTATCTGACCTTTGTTTCACCGTTTCACTCTTTCACTTTGTAGGAGTCTACTTAAATATATGCGCAAAATCTTCCATGTCCATTTAACAAGAGTAAACTAAAAAGGTCTTATCACTGACTTTCAAATTCACATCTTGTTGCTAATCTGTATTTCCTCTGACAACACTGTATAGATTTCAATCCACTTACTACATGCCCATAAAAAGCAATAGCTGTATTCCAAAATTCTAGTCTAATTATGCACTAAATGTTCATTTTCAGATCAAATTAAAGAACACGTCAGTTAGAAAAATAAATATTTTTCTGGCAACTAATCCATTTAGTAATATACAGGGATTCCAAACAACAAAAATTGCATGTAAGATACATTCATATTTTAATGAATTTCATATCTTCACAGCAGAGAGTGTTCTGTTTACCTAAGAATTTTCAATGAAACCACAATGGAAGGTTTGTAGCTAATTCTTTTCTTCCTGAATATTCAATTCTCATACACATATGACTCATCTTTCTAGGGTATATACTGTGTTATGGGAGTTAAGATACACAGGGAAACTTAACTGTCTCAACTAAACATCAGATGAAAAACAAGCCTTTCCCTTCTCAAGGTTAAATTACCTAAATACACATATCAAAACTAATACTTTTAGGGACTCGCTTCAATCAATATGTTTGTAAGAAATCAATTTGCACAACAAAGTTTTTTCTAAGAGATTCTAATATTGCAGAGTAAGATGGTTTTACATAACACAAAATTTAAAAACTCTAAATTCCTTTGCTTCCTCATCTTTCATAACTTTACAAGGCAACTGAGTTCTATGTTAGCCAAATGGAAATTTAAGAATCTCACTATGGTTAAGTTACGAACAAAACTCTGAACTTTTCAAGTCCTCGTTGTTCAAGATTACCTTTGGTCCTGTGATATTTCTTGTCTATGAAAATGATTTGATCTAAGTAACACAAACTTGTATATCAATTAGCAAGAAAATATTTCACCAGCACAATTATTTCTCTCTAAATTAAGTAATGGTTTTAGCAACCTAATTTTAATAAACTTCAGCCAACTACAACTGTCGAAAGCGATAAAATGCATCCAATAACTAAACAGTTAACAACTACCAATGGGAAAAAAGCACGTTAAAAGAAGGATACTAATTACCTGGATTCAAGAAAATGGCACACAATACTTCTCCTGGGAGCTATCATTATTACTTCTGTAAGGCATCTGATAACTCAAAAGCAGGGGGAGGACTTGGTAGTACCAACACATTCCCATAAGGTCAGCCGCTTGGGGTGTGGGCATACGCCTTCATTCCTTTCCAGTATAAACAAACTACACCTGCAAGAGAACTTCAACTTTTCATTCAAGATGGCAACAATTCAACATTTACAAGAATTTCTTTTTGACAAAAGCCTGGAACCCTACTACATCCTGTAAAGCTCTTTAAGATAAAAATACTATCTAAATATCATGAATAAAGCTTTAGAAAATAATTTTCAGCACTTGGCTTATACAGTATTCTTTTATTTATGTAATAAATATATTCCTGTTACAGTGCTTATTATTTTCATGTTCCCATCACCACTCTACTAGCTTTCTTACTTTCTTGTCCTTAATGAAAGTTATCAACTGTTCAACAGTCTTGACAACAGCTTTCTACTATTTATTTTTTTTTAACTAATGACTATCACTTTTGTCTAAACTTTCAATCCTAAACCCTTCTTAATAAACAGATTTTCTAAACTTGCAATGCTTCACAAAATTACTTGCTGTTTACTTGGCCTACTTCCTAAACTAATGTTACATTTTACATTTCCCAAAAAGACAAACCTTTCTACCTACAAGAACCTTTATCAATGTTACCAAAGAATGAAACCCCATCGGACAATATGTTAACTATAAGTCAAATATACTGTACTATCAGGTTTTAGAATTTTCACCAAATTAATGAAAAAAACTTTCCCCTCTTCCTCCAGGTTACTTTGGGCCTGAATTGGATAAAGGGCAATAGACTGCTTGTCCTCTTGATCTTTGTATCAAAAAAATTATTCAAATAAATTAATTTACCTGTAACTACTAGTACAACTAGTGAGTCTAAAAACAATGAGTTACAAATATTTGTTCTGAAATGTGGTATGTATGCAATAGGTATCCTACCATGACAATAAAAAATGTTTGCATAACTCTTCCTAAAAACTTTGATTAGAAATAAAAAATATTATCCCTTCACACAGTTACAATAATCCAAATTGATCCAGCAAGCATTCCTTGTTAAATGGTATTCAAAACAAATAGGGCTTCCTCCTTAAGCTATCAAAAAAGACCCAAAAACTGCCCAGACTTCTGCCATTAAAACACAACCAATTTACAGTATACTTTGTACAACCATTTTAGATATTACTACACACACAAAATAAAATCTGTACCATACTGCAGAAATGGTCAAGTTAACTTACTGTAATCTTGTATAAATCCAAGATACTTTATCAAAGTAATCTTTAATCTCCTAAATAATCTTGTAATAATTACAAGGTGAAGAATCACATAATATGTAGCAGATTTATAAATAACAGCGGGGGGGATTTGATTTTTAAGGAGGGCAATTTGAGAACGAGTTATTGAAAGTGAATTTTTTCTAGCAAGTCTGTGTGTGTGGGAGTTAATACCTACGGTATATATACAGTATGGATACTTGAAAATACTTGTGTGTATGTACATGATCTTTGGAGGCTTGTTTAAACCAAGTCAACAGCCTCTTAGGCTTCCTCCAAGTGAATGGGAGTTCACTTTTTTAATAATAAGAGCTATATATTACCATAGGGGGCATCAGGATTTTTGAGGTGATTAGGTGGGGCATGGCCAAAAAATGGTTGGGAACTGCCTAAATAAAGGTTATCAACTGCCCATAGATTGAAGCATAACATGATTAAAACCATAAAAAATACCCCAAAACAGATATTCTGTTAATAAAATTATTCCAGTTCAAGCAAAAACACTCAAACTCCTAAAAATGCACTATACAATAAAACTGGTAAACTATATGCACCTCCTTTCTGCCTGAACACCTAGGTTAAGTAATGAGATTGTATTACAAACATCATGTGATTGTACGCTAGCTGTGTGTGTGTCTATTGTTTCTGTATGCTAGCACTGTTACTGTTAGTATATACATGCTACCCAGAAGAATAAACAATGCTCTAAGCACCACGAGTCTTATCTCTCAAGCCTTCACATATACATTATAGAATGAAAACCCCGAGGATAACAAAAGCACATCACATTCAGAGACCAGCACAGACCAGGAGGTATAAGTATTTTTTTTTTTAAAAGTGCCAAAAAAATTAATAGCATACATCCTAACTTAACATTCCCTCAACCTAACCTAACACCTAAGGAATTGTGGCCTAACCCAGTCAGGGAGGGTTTCACCCATTATAAGAAGATTTTGGGTGGTTTCAGCCATTTCAAACAGCTTATAGCCTGACTCCTGGTCAGCAGTCAACACCAAATACATACTTTAACACAACAGAAAAACAAATTCGCCTTTCAAGGATTTTGTACTTGTGGTTTATGCCTTTAAGACTATTCCTGTAGAAGCAATTACCCCATCTTTGGTTCCCCCCGATGGATCCTTGGCAAACAGGGCCATCCCAGAGCTGTGAGGAATTAGAGCATCATAACAGCCATGAAACAAATACATACAAATGAAGGGAAATATATATAAACTAAATGGTTGGTTATGACACTTCCTCTACAGGTTACTAAAGACTACGGTTGGCCAATATCCTAGCAAACATACCAGTAGGGTAATGTACAGGTCCCCAGTATTACTATAAAACATCTGTAGCAAAGCTCATTTTCACTAATAAACAATTATATATGTTACCATGACATTAACAAAAGCCGCATCCTTCACAAAATACTGACCTTACTTAGAAAATAATATTCCTTGAATAAACATGGAGACTTGCCGGTTATCTTACCAGATTCAGCAGCAGAGTCAGGGATATAGACAGATTTACCTTTTACAAATTTCTGTATCAGACCTCATGTTTTCCATCCTTTCAATTATAAAAATTTAACTTTTATATTTATTATAGAATATTCAGTATAATTTATGAGCGGTGAATCTCATAATTATATATTTTTTCACGAAAATAAAACTCGAATTTAACCATTCTCTCAGAGGCATCACAGAATTCGTTTAAAGAAAACGTTAAGGATAAACTTCGATAAGATTTCAGCAATCTTTCTTATTAAGATTTTAGCTAATTAAGCATTAAAAAAGGTGCTTATGTGATGTAAATTGATATATTGTAATTTTATCATGATTCTCTGTACGTCTAAACGATCATTTCCGAAATTTCCCGTGATTTTCGAATTAGCTATATCGAATGACCAAGTTTGAGGGAGCAATTTTACTTTATACAGATTACTAAAAGCTCATATCGGATTAAGATATTATCAATAAAATGACTATTTACTAGTTGATAACGATAAAAAAGATTTTAAAAAAGGTGTGTGGTCAAATTAGTCGTGAATAACCGATTAAAATCGCTAATTTAGGAAAATATAGCTAATATTTACCAATAAAAAACTTACTTCAGATAATATATGCACACATTACCCAGAAATATAGCAAACCTTTACAACACTGTAAGCGAGCAACACAAAATCTCATGCATAAATTGCTGGCATAAGACCAGCTTAACTTTGGAAAAAATGCACTTAAAAAGGTGAAAGACATGGAAATACCGTTGGTTGTATATTTCCATCACAAATGGCTTTCTGTTCCTCGGAAGCTGGCATTGACACCTCTTGGTTTATTCTATAAGGACTCATTAAACGACAGTGTACTGAACTGATATAAGAAGCATTTTGCAACATAGTACATTTATGTTTATTCTTAACCCGGACTTCAGAACTGAAATTGTCACCAAGTCTTCACATTCAGAAATGCTTTGTGAACTTTTTTTTTTTTTTAGAAAAATTCACGGATAATGGAAATGCACTAAAATTTTAGGTGACCATCAACAGACTATAAATGTAAGAGAAATAAATGTCAAAGTCACACCAGATCGAACCCATGACACTCAAATGAAAGGCAAGGGCATTACCAACTGACCACACAAGTAATAAAATATGCAGCCTGACCAGGTACAGCCTCAGGTATTGTGCAAGTAGTTGTGTTCTAGTTTCTTTCGTGACCTGTGAGTCAATTTGTAGTCCCCTTGCCTTTCATTTGAGAGTCTTGGGTTCGTTTTCGATGTGAACTGGAAATTTAAGTTAAAACCTTATGCATAATTATGGTCGAAATTAAGGCTGTCAAAGTTAGTTTTCCTGAAACCTGAAGAGATATGCTGTGTAGGTGGGTGGGTGGGTATAGGCACAAAGCATTTATCTGTCTGTAAACAGGTTACAGAACACAAACCATACATATGCCCAAGCATTTTGATGAGGAAAGACAGGCTCTACTGAGACAATGCTTGACAGAGAGTTACTAGACGTGTAGAATCCACCTTTCAAAACTTTAAGAACTGGGACAATCTCAGTGTGACATGTAGTAATGCTCAATTGATTATTCAAAGGGTAGCCTACCACACGGTCACATGGATGCTCTTTTGGTCCTATCAAACCACTCCATGCATGTTCATTAACGTTACCTAATAAAGTGCAAGCTAAAAATGAAACTAAGTCATGCAAAGGAAAAAAACTGCATCCTCCATTGTTTTTGTGAAATTAGGAATAGATCTTCTTCGGTTTTCCTGATGTCTGAGCGAATATATAGGAAAATCGCCTCCAAGAAAAGTTTTTCTTGAAACATGAACTTATGTTCAACTGAATACATCGAAGAATTAAAATTAAATATTTATTTAATGTAATAATTTTCAGTGATCTTTTGCATATTTGTTAGGCAACGAATATTGGGCTTACTATGCAAGCTTTAGAAAAGTGCTTGTTTCCTGTAATTCGACTTGATACATTTACATAACACTTTGGTTACTGTGGGATCAAACTCATCTTCTTCAAGTAAGCTACCTAGAGATCACTGAAATGCATGCAGCTTCAAGTCAGCCTACCTGAGAATTAAACCAACCATGAAAAGTTGTTAATTTTTTTCACCAGATGAATGACCTCTGAAGGGCTGCGCCTCTTTTTTTTTTTTTTTTTTAGATGATGATGCACAATTTTCAGCTGGCTGTGGAAACTTGGCCTCAAAGTAAAAAACTCTTTTTATTTCGAGTCTTTTACATTAACATTCATTAAGCTAGGCAGCAGGGGAGACCCTGGTATGTTTTATTCAATTAAAGTGCATGTTAATAGGAAAAAGGGATATTTATTTGGAACAGTTTCCGAGACTCTAGATGTTGGATGTGATGAGTTGGCTAAAAATCTAGTTTTCTGTATAAAAACGAAATCCTGTCTCCATCACAGGGTAATAGCTATGGACTGTAGACAGTATTAAGTTTTCTAATATAAATTTAATCTATCTTAACCTTAAAATATCAAGATAAGCAGTAAAATTGCATGTATACCTTTATGAGAATACGTTGTCTTAAACAAATCATTTTACAAATAATTAAGCATCACTACTTGAAACATGTGAAAAATTTGCTTGCATTTTGTTTACTTGTGTTTATGCTTGTCCTCAGCAGTTCAAATGACATGAGATTTTGAAAACGTGCTTTTTTTTATATTGTTCTTACTGAGTTTGTATATTAAATTTTTTTCATCTTCATTCATCTCTTCTCTGCTTACCTGTTTCCTACTTTTCACAAATTCCGTTCCCTTCTGCAGGCGTTGCTTTGTAAGTTACTGATCTTTTAGACTGTTCTTCGCTGGTGATTCCATAATAATGATAATAACTGTTCTCACATGTGTTTTGAAGTTCACTGCATTAAATCACGTAAACTGATTTTGTTTTCGGGTAACATTCTCCCTACAATCTTACTTCACTGTGTCTTTGGCGATACTGACGTTAGGAAGACTGGGCGTGGCTATGTCGCTGAAGTCACTGTCGCCAAAGTAAATTATTACCCGAGGAAATAAAAACAATCCTAAAGTTCCTGTGATTACCAAGATTACCTGGGGTTACCTTAAATGTAAACAATGCAACAGGATGCCATGTTTTTGGCAAATTTCTTGTTAATCTGATTACGTTTGATGTTACTACACCTTATAAATGTATTGATGTGTTATGTAGCTCACTGAAACAATTAATTATGCCATTTTTTCGTACTTATGTCCAATACGCATTGCTGTTATTTGTAGCTCATGCTGGGCTTTTGCCCAGGGTTCTGCTGTCTAGGCCCTAGTGTATGTGCTACGCCTATTGTTACTTCCCTGTCTGTGTAGTTCGCATTTTAAGCAGATGTGAGAAAGTGCTTAAATTCAGGGTAGGAGTATATAGCAGGTTCAATTAAAAGTTTACTCCTGCTTTACATGCCAGGGCCTAACCTTACCACACCCTAACCTGTTTTTGTCAATTGCTAAAATAGCTCCAGCACATTGGAAGTTATTCTGTAGCAAGTGTCCCAAGCTTAGCCTAAACTGAACTATCTCTGATTTGTTAATCAATTTGTTTCTATTGACATGGAATTCATTTCACTTCTTCATTACCTTGCTTATTTGTTCTTCATTAGCCATAAAACAAAGGTAACTTTTTTTGCATGAGCCTCTAATGGATACAGTTTTAAAGTCTTCTTGTACTTTTAAAGAAAATTAATATTCAGAAATGGCCAGTAATTCCACAGGGAAATTTAGAGCTATTTTATGTAGATGATTAGTCACAAGATGTTTAATCAAAAGCACAAAATAACAGCAATCCAAATAAACCCAATAGTCCATAAAGTACAGGACTCTGTTTCCTTATTCAGGTATCTTTTGCAAATATGGTAGTTACTTATTTAAAAACAAAATATTTCAATAGACACTTAATATCTTCAGTCTGAACTCAAGATTTTTTTAGGGCTGACACCAGCTATAGAATATTTGTTCTGAACATCATACCATACTAAATTTTGTCAGTCTTAAAAATAATATAAATTATATAATGTTGCAATTGCAAATTTATTATGAAAACATTTACGCAAACCATATAATAAAAAAAAATGAGAATACAGACCAGTAAATACATACATAGTCACTAGTTTTACTGCAGAATGGTTTCTGAAACAGGAAATACACAAAAATCCCACAAATGATAAATAACATATGGTTTCCTAGAGATGGTCTTTCAGTATCTCAAACAGCATTCATTTTACCAGAATCTTTAAAGAAAAAATATGTATTTGTGCAATGATAATTTCACACACTCTGAGATCTGCTAAAAAATGCTGTGATACTAGACAATTGTCTTGTAGATAGGTTTTAATAGTAGTATTTCCTACAACACTGATATCCTTTGGCTGTGATAAATGTTACCATGGCTAATTTGACAAGCCACCTCCATCCAGATGACATGATTTCACAAGTACATTATCTGTACTGGCCCTTCAAACTACTTTTCTCAAGACAGGTAAACAAAATTCAGAATAGTCAACCTTTCCAGACAAAGACAATGATGGGGTATATAACCCTTGCACATTAATATCTTTTGCATCCTATCCTCTTGACCTTATAAGGGGTAGCCTACTTTCTACATTGTGCCAAGTGCAGAAAAAGCAAGAAGCAACGACTTGCCAATATCATACAACAAGCAAATGATTAATTTCCCAACAGGTGCAATACTTAAAAACTGAATACAGTACATTTTTTTTTTTACACTGGATGGTTTAAACTGTAAAGGTTCTCCATTACACAGACATTATGTCTCACTGGTCAAATTAAGTATGTACATTTTTTTGGCAAGTTAAAAGCAGACAGTAAAAGAATGGGTTGTAATTGACATTATGTTATATTACTGTATCACCACTTCTTAGGCTTAGCTGGTAATTAGTTAAAGAGTTAGCCAGCCTTATGTAAGCACAGGCCCTTCTAATATGGCAGTCAGGAAGTGACAATAATGGGACATGGATAACATCATATATTCTATGATCTTCCTGCCCTTTAAATAAAAAGACAATAGACTCTGACAAGTTTAAATACTACGCAACTGCTAACAAATGATATTGGCAGCAGCAGCAGCCAAACTTTCAGTCTTGGACAGTCATTTCAAAATTTGGCATGTTGAACTATAAGCTTTTATTCTCCATTACCTATAAAGTTATTCTAAAATGAGAATAAAATATCATAAAATATATAAATTACCTGACTGTAGATGTTTTCATGTGAAATGACAATGCATAACATTTTTATTCATTTTGTTCATATAACAAAATTTTGGTAGAGACAAACCCAAACAGATGACTTTCCTTTCTTTCCATGCAAAATGGAAAATTATGTCGAAGCAGAAATATCTAGAGACAATTTACAATATTCAATAGTGGGATTTATAACCAGAAATGTAAGATGCCACAGATTTGCATCATTAGAGAACAGAAACATTCAGATAACTGTGGATTTGGTGGTCATAAACAGTACTTAAAATACAGGGCATTCAAACTTAATTCCGACAACTACAGAAATAAATTATTATACAGTGAGGGAAGGTATAGTAAAAAAAAAAAAAAAAATTACAGTACTGTATAACATCTAAAACATATTCTTCTCAAGGAACCCTCTTTATGGAAAATACAACACTAATGCATTACTTCGGGTTATGTTGAATAACACCATCACTGGAAATCATTAATGACCAGCTCCTAATTCCCTTAAAGAATGGATGGCTTAGGCCAAAGTTAACTAAAAAGACTGAAGGGAAATGATTGCCTAACTTAATGCATTACAGTCATGGGTTTCCACATATATGCACATACAAACAAAACCTGACATTTGTTCCAAAGTTTTGGTATGGCAAAAGCATTGACTAAAAAGCTTATATATATATGCAGTGGTGGTGAAAAAAATAGAGAATATGAAAGTTAATTTCACTCTGA
Source organism: Macrobrachium rosenbergii (assembly GCF_040412425.1). Taxonomy (NCBI): domain Eukaryota; kingdom Metazoa; phylum Arthropoda; class Malacostraca; order Decapoda; family Palaemonidae; genus Macrobrachium; species Macrobrachium rosenbergii. The sequence continues at coordinate 74,508,251 of NC_089788.1, read as the reverse complement.
TATTTACTGTTAAGTTTTCAGACTTTTTTTCTTACATCAATCATAAAGAGAAACGATAAGTTTTTGCTTTTACAGTTTTGTTCACCTTGGCACATTATCAGTCTGGCATAGTTATTTTACTGATTTGTTCCTAGGATTAAGAGTGAGGTTTTATAATGTAAAATGTATTGACTTTTGACAACGGATGTTGAACGTAAAAGAAAAAAATATAAAGGGTACTGCTATTCATTCAGCCAAATCTGATAAATTACAAATTGGAAAGCAGGTGAGACTGAGCCTTTTGATAAATCCATAAGTGTAAATAACCTTTTGCAAGACCAAGATGGTCTTAGTAAATTCTTAATCAACTGGTCCTTCTAAGTAATGAAAATAATTGGTTCTTGTAAGGCAATGGTTTAAATTTCATATACATATGCCTGCATACAATTTAAAAAACATACTTTCAGAAATAAAACAATCACTGACAACATATCAATTAAACAAGGTACAGTAATTGCACTGAAGCTTGAAGCCTGCCCTTGAAACTTCCTTGATAGTGACAGCTGCAGCAAACATTCAAATATGACATGTGAGTGACATATGTTTTTGAGTGCCTTCCCATTACCTGAAATGAGAACAAAAATATTAGATACATATTTTACAATAAATACTTAAATCTAACCCTCATTGCTAATGGCACTTCCAAACTAGGCTAGTTAATGCTCAGAAATAGAGAAAATCCCAGCCAATGAAAACTTGTTAGTATTCACTACTCCGAACTATCTTAAATTCCCATTATTATTAATCAGCGCAACACCAGTTTATGTGTATAAATCAACTAACACCATTATTATTATTATTACTATAGGCTATAATTCATTCAAATAAGGTGATAATCTGAGTAGTGAAATTTAAAAAGATGAACAATCAGGTGGGGAAAAATCCAGCTGGGGCCACTTACCTATACACCTGAAGCTATGTACTGCCTGACCAAAGGGCAAGAGAAAATAAAAAAGCTCTTTTTCTCGCCTTGCATCCTAATCCAGGACAAAAACTAAAAATTTCTCACCAACTTTCTATTATATAATTTTCAATGTTTCATAACTTATCTAAAACCTAACTCTGAACTTGCACTTTTATGACATTAGCTACCAACAGACAGGTAATGCAACTAGCTTATCCCATGGCAACGCAACCTAACCTAACGTTGGCCTTTGGCTAGCCTGCAGCATGCCTGCTTTAGTCATCACAGACATAGTATGGGCATAGTCCAAATTCAGGATTTCAAGAAAAACAATTTTTATCTTAAAAGGAATTTTATCAATTATTTGAATTTGGACTGCTGTTGATTTTACCCAAATGTGGCAAAATTGATACAAAACACTTATTAAATTAATATGAAGGTTAAACTTTACTTTAATGTGCAAATCAATAAAAGGAAGCAGAGTAGCCTACTACCAGAGAGGCACAGTTGGAAACCTTAAAATTGTTATCTGACAGATAATAGATTGTACACTTGACAGTCAGTCTCAGTGCCTAGGAACGATGGATTATTTAGGTTATATGGCGAGACCTTTTTGGTATAATTCACATTGATCATAACAAGAGGCTTTGGATGTATCCTGTACTTAGAACTGCCACGCATTTTAGTTGAAGTTGAATATAGAATTTAGGCCAAAGGCCAAGCACTGGGACCTATGAGGTCATTCAGTGCTGAAATGGAAATTGACAGTAAAAGTTTAAAAGGTGTAACAGGAGGAAAACCTCGCAGTTGCACTATGAATCAGTTGTTACGAGAGTGTGGAAAGTAAGATGGAAGAAAGAAAATATGGAAGGAGGTACAGTAAAAAACGAAAAGAGGGTTGCAGTTACGGGCCGAAGGGTTGTAGCTATACGCCGCATGATGAGGTGTACTGATGGTGCTACCCCCCTACAGGGCATTCATTTTATTAAAGCTTAAAGTAGGCCTAGTCCACTGGAAAGGGGGTTAACAGTAAGGCCTCAGGTTAGGCAGATCATAACTTCCAAGGCTAAATTAAGATGTATTCCTATGCCTTCCTCTATGATTAATGGCTTATTTCAGGTCAGGTGTGTAGGGTCCAAGTTGGGAGCAGAAAGCCCCATGCCAGCAAGGTACAGCAACTAGGCTAAGTTAAGTTAGGATGCAACCCTGCAATTCATGAGTTTCCTACTGCGATTTTCTAAAAATTATCAGTTTATTTCCGATTTAAAAGTAACATTTATAAGCACAGCCTATGAAAGTTTAAATTGTTTAAGTTAAATATAAAATATTGTGTTACAAGGCACTGTAGCCTATTTAGGACTGAGATTTTCTAGGCCTTTCATGGAGGACTTTCTTTACAGTTTATAGGCAGAGGGCCTAAAAATACAATGTATAAAGGTCCATCTGACGTAGGAAAAACAACAGATTCTTCCTTATTAGCTATAATCTACCCTGACATCGCTTCTTAATTAATACGGACATTTCTAATTCGTGTTACCTAATTCTGCAGCTTGGTTTTCCTTGTCCTTTAATATCTGTTATGCTGTTTCCTCTCTTCCTCAATTTATTCACAGTTCAAGTTTTCGTAGTGTATAATTGTATTTTCCTTTCATTGTGTCATTTCTGTTCCAGCATATTTCTTCTAACAGTCATCATCATTTCTGGTTCTCTTTTCACTAATAATTTATCTGTATACAGTTGTCCTTTTCTCTCACATAATCATCCATTTTTTAACTTTCTTTTATACGATATTCCTGGTAATCTTGTCTTTCATATCCTTATTAAAGTTTGCTTAGTATTTTGCCTCATTTCCATATTATTACGTATGTACTTCGTACATAGCCTACATTGGTAAAGATAGCACGGATTACCACAGTTCCCTAAGTTTTAATTCCTATTTCTGGGTGCAAATCTCCTACTTTCCTTTATTTCCATATTTCACAATTTTGTGAGTCATGATTTTAACTTTTTTTTTGTTTACTTAATTCATGGTCACCTTTCTCAGTTTACAATTCTTTGGGCATTATTTGTAAGTTCCTCATTGGTTCCTAAGGGTTCCTAAGCATTCACTCCACATTCCACAAACACAGTTGCAGAGCTTTTTTTCAATTTGATACAGTTTTACATTATACCCTTTCTCTTTCATACTGTTTATTACATTTTTTTCACTGAATACCCTTGTCTTTTACTATTTTAAACGTCTTTAGTTTTACTTTATTTAATAGTATATCAAACTGTTTATTTATTTAGGTATATACTATAGACAGATGTATTTTTAATACTGACTATAAGATAGCATAGATTGAAAAATTCCATTCAATCAGGTGCAAATACCATATCACTAAGTATAATGACATCACCAAATTGAGGTCAATATTTTGTTTAAGACTAACTGAAACTCAACTGGGAAGTATTCTTCTTAATGTAACACCAAATAGGCATACAAAGTACAAATTCAATACTAAAATATTGCTCAGGATGTAATATATATATATATATATATATATATATATATATATATATATATATATATATATATATATATATATATATATATATATATATATATATATATATATATATATATATAAGAGAGAGAGAGAGAGAGAGAGAGAGAGAGAGAGAGAGAGAGAGAGAGAAAAAAGTTAAGTATAGGCTACCTTAGTTTAACCAGACCACTAAGCTGATTAACAGCTCTCCTAGGGCTGGCCCGAAGGATTAGATTTATTTTACGTGGCTAAGAACCAATTGGTTACCTAGCAACGGGACCTACAGCTTATTGTGGAATCTGAACCACATTATAACGAGAAATGAATTTCTATCACCAGAAATAAATTCCTCTAATTCTTCATTGGCCGGTCGGAGAATTGAAAGCGGGGCCAGCAGAGTGCTAACTGAGAACGGTACCCACCTGTCCAATGAGGAACTAAAATAGGTAGATAGATGGATAGATAGATATAAAATTGCTAGCCTTATGCCCCTGTGGATGCTCAAGGGCATTATTTGACAATGTTGTCTTGCTTTTCCCTTACTGGTGACCCATCCTAGCATAGACGAGACCAAGTGTGTGTGTTTCTGTCTGTCTTGGAGAACCATTTTGAAAAAAATTAAAATTCATAACTTTCTGTTATGCAACATAACATCAAGGCTCCAGATACGTAGTATTATGGGCCGTTATGAGAACTACTATTTTACAGAGGGTAATTAGCGATTATAATTTGTTAATCATTGATGAAATACTGAATATTTGAATGCTTGAGTATGATAATAAGTAAATGACATACCTAACGGCAGCATTCCTAGTAATAATTCATCCACAAGCCAACACATAAACATGGGCTGGTCAACAGTGTTGTATTTCGAGCCTAAAACAATTTCTCCATATTTTGTCCTCTCACCCTAACCCATGTTCCCTTGGCAGACGAATACCAAGCGTTGAAGCTCTCAGCCAAAAAGGACAGGCCCGCTAAGACCATGCCGAGGGCCAAGAGCATCAGAGGCCCCTGGAAGTGGACAGGGTTGAGAGCTCTGGGTTCCATGCCCTTAGTGGCCTCTGCAGGGAAATCGCCCGTCCAGCTTTCCAGTCGGGCGCCTGCTTCCAGCTTCTGCCTCCTGCGGCTCTGCCGGCCAACTCTCTTGGCCTCTTCCAGCCAGTCTTCCATCCACTTGTTGTAGATGCCTCCCTGGGGGAGATGGTGGTTGATGGGGTTAGGTTACGGCGAGTGAAATCTACTTTTTTCCTTCTATGGGTGATTACAACATAACTAAGCCTGAACGGATTCAAAAATGGAATTATACCTTGCACTGACCAATATTATGAAGGGTCTTGCGCCACTAATCATCATAGTATTCCAGGAAGATTAATAAGATTTACCATGCTTGCCGAATATGATGCATATCGTATCCAGAAATAAAGATCGAAAATCTCACAAGTAAACAAACAAAGAAAAGCATCTTGTCATCAGCAAAGGTCATCAAAGGGAAATTTAAAATTCCATTATATTCATCCTCTTCCGGAATGCATTCCAGGGAATTTTTTCCTCCATTATTATGTTTTTTTTTTTTAAGACAGATCGGTTTTCATACTAAAATATTTTTATATAAAACTGTCAATAAAAATTAGACCAACTTATTCCTTCTCACCTCAATCAGAGCCAAGATGACGAAATCGAAGTCTTCTTTGTAAGGGGCGTCGTGGGGTATGGGCCAAGCGTTGAAGACGGGCATGATGCCTTCCCTGCCCAGGTAGAGAGGAGACGTCCCATCGGCATCCGTGTATCGCTCTGCAACTTCGTACTGAAGGAAACGAAGGGAGCCGAAGTGCGGGTATCTGAGCCAAGAAAGATGGTGGCAATGTATTCTTCCTTTCAATCTAGTGTCAGGCTACAAGATGCTTAGACTTCCTTTTTGTTTTCTCTTTTTCTTGAAATCTATAACCTGTATTTCAGGGGTACGATTAACTATATCATGCTGAAATTAGGACAGTTATATTGGCTGCTAGTAATCTTAGCTCACGTACATAACACCAAATAAATAGGAGAAAATTATCTTTCATTTTTTAAAATCTTTTTAAAGTACTCAGACAACTCCTGATGTAATCAACTTAAAACCTGAAAATAGAATTAAATTCCCTCCACGATGACTCTTAAGACACCAAGGAGGTCAGCCCTACAGAAGATTCTAATTTCAATAATTATTTTTCGATAATAATCTTATTTCTTGTCGTAGCTTTGTCCCACTCAGGACTGTGTCACTGTGCATGACATGGCAGCTGATAACTCTTAGCGCACAGTGAATCAGCAAGTGATTTGGAATCGAATGACTTAAAATAAAAGAAACTACAGTGGATCGCAGCATCCTTCTCCTTCTTCTTCTTATTTGTATTAGGATGTTACTTATAGTTACCTAGAAGTCTTTGGAGAATGAAATGGTATGAGAAACAATACCCTGAAATAACATTCTTATGAAAAAATATAATTGATAAAAATTATAAATGAAAATAATTATCAGATAACGAAGACCAAAAAAAGACAGGAAAATTAAAATAAAGATGAAAAAGAACGAAAGTGAATTTTTTTAAATGAAATTATTAAAAATGACAAGATTGAAAATAAATATGCAGGTAAAAAATAAGTATCAAGTAATGAGAACAAAACTAACTCGGAATTCATAACATTCTAAAATACTTTTCTTACTTCTTCTGCAGTGTGAGTCTGAGGCCCTCTTCGATCTCATACCCCAATTCCATCTTGTTGCCCAGGGCTCTCATCGACTCCGTTTCCGAGTTCCTCAGGATTTCCCGAAGGGGAGTTCCGAAACTGGGCATCGTTGCCCTGCGGGAGGAGGTAAAAATCTACTGTGAAATGTGAGGACGAGTTAGCCATGCCACATTTCACCATATAAAAGGCCTAGAATTTATAATATGGAAAGGGACGTACCTCTGGACAATTTTCACCAATTCCTCTAAGGTCTCTGGCCTCGGTGGGTATCTAGGCGCGACAAGAAAAGCCATCAAATTCCCCTTGTAAACTGTACCCACGATGAAAGCAAACATCAGCCAAATTAGCAACAGGACTTTGGTCGACGCTGTCTCTGGCAAACGGTTGCTTAACGCCTGACCCAAGAGTGTCCCCAGTACGTCCAGGATGACAAGTTCGGCAGAGAGTCTCTTGAGATCTTGTAGCTTCTCGGAGCCTCTGATGACCTGAGAAGAAGAAATTTATTTTCATAAGTCAAATAGACTATAAATCCTTTTTCTGATCAAAGTCAGCTGACATAAAAAGCGATTTAATTACAGAGTAGAAGAGTCTGAACTAGGCATACTGTAGTTCAGTCTGTGAATCCACTGTTTGGTCAAAGTCAGCTGACTTTAGAAGTGATTTATTTACGCTGAGTCAAAGAGTGTAGTCTGGGCCTACTGTTCTTCAGTCTATAAATCCATTCTGATAGAAATCAGCCAACATAAAAAGCGATTTATTCACAAAGTCAAAGTTTGGACTAGGCCCACTGTTCTTCAGTCTATAAATCCATTTTCTGATCACTCTGACCTACCCCAATCAGTCCTAAGCAGACTATCACAGACGCTCCCAGGACGCACAGCCACACTTCGTTAGTTAATGGATAGTACAGACTCTGCCACTGAGACTCAGGAACCGGTTTAGCCATGACGAAGACGACGTTGATGTCATGTTCGTAAGTCCTCATGAAATCGAATCTCTTCAGCCTTGAGTGGTACACGGCGTGTATGATTGGTGAAAGCCAGGCTTCACGATCGACTACCCTTTGAACTACCTGCGAAGACGTCTAGAATCAGACTTAAAGGTCTGTAATCATTAGACGTTCTGTAATAGCAATGATACTGTCAAAACGTTAAATAGCTACACCTGCGAAGACGTCTAGAACTAGACTTGTTAGACTGCAATCATTACACAGTCTTGCATAACAATACCTGTAAATACGTTTAGAATTAAATTTAATTAGACCCAGTAGGCTGTAATTTCTGGACAATCTGTAATAGTAATGATTTTGTTAAGACGTTATGTAACTATAATTGTGGAGACGTCTAGAATTAGACTTCATTAGACTTGAGAGGCTGTAATCATTGGACAATCTCTAACAGCAGTGGTTTGGTCAAACCGTTGCGTAACTGTAATTACAAATAACTCCAAACACTCCAAAGATAAGATCATGATTACGGTACATTACAGTAACTCGAACGGTATAAGATCTTGTTAAGAAGAAATACTAAAAGATCGGGAAGATTTGGAACATATAAATAACTGGATTTAAAGACAAAATTAAGCAAATTGCCACTTCAAAAACTGATAGACTTATAATACAGGCTAGGTTGTGAGGTGGAGAATACCGTACATTAAAAGACTGAGAAATATTACTCTCCTCACTTAATCCCAAGATGAAACCTTCAAAAGGTGGAGAATACTGTACATAAGCTTATAAATAGAATTCTCCTCACCTCGTCCCAAGATGAAACTTTCAAAAGGTGGAGAATACTCTACAATGTTAGGCCGATAAACAGCATTCTCCTCACTTAATCCCAAGACGAGACCTTCAAATGGTAGAGAATATCGTACATTCAAAGGCTAATAGATCTTATTCCCCTCACCTCATCCCAGGTCGTGACGTTCAGAGCCCTCGCGGTGAAGTTGAGGGTCGACTGCATGGCATCCAACATCAGTTTGTCAGAGCCTGAGTAGATAACGTCGCCTTTGGAGTTCGTCTCTTCCATCCAGTAAGGCTTGTAAGGCAGTGCGCTGATGTTGACGGTGGCGCCGTACAAGCTGTTAAGAGGATTTCTGTTATCTCTCTCTCTCTCTCTCTCAGCATACATTGACCGTAGTACTAGACTATGCTGCATCCAATATCGTGGTTCTAGCATATTCCAATACTGACCATTTCTCACTATTTTTGAAAATCTGAATACTCAAATTTTTTCGGACGATTTTCAATATAACAGTGCCCCCTTCAAAAGACTAATTTTCTGTTTATACCGTCAAGAATTTAAGCATACTGTCAGACAAGGAAGCCGTTCCAATAATTTAGGACCCGGGTGATATTTTAGTTATCAGGTATTTACTGATTATAAATGCATAATTAACCACTGATTCTTCATTTCGTTGCTTGTATGTTACAGGCATCATTACCTGTAATTTTTTTTTTTTTGAAATTACAACTGAGTAATTAACTGGAGAATTTTTACTGTTGGTCTTTTGTTTCTGAATAATATAAATATATGTATGTATATATATACACATTTACATATGAGCTTGATGGCACGTGCTACACTGCGCTGGAACCCGGCGCTGCCCATCAAGTCTCCCCTACCCTCCCAATCCCCTACCTACCCTGCCCCCACCCAGGGTGGACAAACAGGTTTACAAGAGGAGGGTGGATGTGTCATGTCCCCTACTATCCCAATCCCCTACCCGTCCCCACCCAGGGCGGACAAACAGGTTTGCAAGAGGAGGGTGGATGTATCATGTCTCCCCTACCATCCCAATCCCCTACTTGCCCCGCCCCCACCCAGGGCGGACAAACAGGTTTGCAAGAGGAGGGTGGATGTGTCATGTCTCTCCTACCCTCCCAATCCCCTGCATACCCCGCCCCCACCCGGGGATGACAAACAAGAAAGATCCACTCAGGATTTTATTATTATAGAACATAATATATATATTTATATATAATATAAACAAATATATATATATATATATATATATATATATATATATATATATATATATATATATATATATATATATATATATATAAATTTCTGACTCACATCAGGATCAACCCAGGTCTTTCAATTGAAAGGCAAGGGCGCTGCCCACTAGGCCAAACAAGTGTACAAGAAGTTGGAAATTGATAGCAACTGCACCCAAGGAATTACTTGGGCAAGACCTGGGTTCGATCCTGATGTGAGTCAGAAATTTATTTCTGTTCCACACGTGATTGTGTGTTGATTATATATATATATATATATATATATATATATATATATATATATATATATATATATATATATATATATATACATACACACATATACATATAATGCACTTTGCTCAGCAACACCTGTCGAAAGATATATCCACGATTACTAAAGTCTTAAATCCATTGTTTCTCTAGAATATATAAAATCCCATGAGTGCATCTTTCCATTAGAGAAAAAGTACACAGTAAACATATCCAGCTCTTGGAAGCAGGTAAACATATTTCATATCATTGCTTTCTCTGCTGCGAGAAGAAATATTATATATATGTTTGCGATACCTTTTCGCTAAATATATCGCTGACCAGAATCATATAATCATATAAAACATGATATGGATATTGATTTAATTTTAATTTTGAATCTGAAGGCCATAAAGCGTTGTGTAATTACGATTCAAATCATTCGCTCATGCTAGAAAAGGTGTTAAAAAATATATATATGTATACACACACACACACACACACACACACACATATATATATATATATATATATATATATATATATATATATATATATATATATATATATATATATATATAATTAAATTATGTTTCCTTTCCTGGAAGTGGAAAAACATAATATAAAATTTAATCTAATTCAACTTTGAATTTGAAGAGTATAAAGTGTTTTATATTAATAATGTAAACCATTCACTTATGCTAGGTATATTAAACATGATTTAATTTAAAGGAAGGGAATGGAATATAATGTGTTATTTTCTCGACTATTTCTTCTGGAGTAGTACTGTGAATTATGCTGAAATATATAATTACTTGTGAGTTGGCGTTATTCCAGTGAATATATAAATAATATTCACTGTGAAATGGACCCATTTTTTTAGACTGCAAAAGTATGACAGATAACGGAAGGGTTGACGGAAATAGAGCAGTGTGAGAGAGAAGTCCTTTATACCTTAAAAATTTCCTTGAAAAATAATATTCTTGCAAATAAATACAAACTATTTTTTTATTAAGAAATAAAAAAATATTTTAGACAACGGAAGAATACTTTACTCTGCGAAATCAAGACAGATAAAAGAAGCGTAGGTAGGAGAAGAGCATTGTGGTAGGGTTGTCTTACTTGGAGAATTTTTTGGGGAGAAGAGACCGGCCCTCTTGCAAGAACAGACCCCGAGACAGGTGCCAGTGGCCTAATGTGATCCATCGCCCACCGGAGGCGGTGAAAGGCATATAGTAGTACAGGTTCCATCTGAAATAGGTTGGGGTTATGTATAAATAGCTTTTCCAGGCGCCATATTCTTTATTTATCTCTGATATATCATGTAAGAATTCGTAATCCCGAGATTCTTGAAGAAAAGACAAAAATCACCACACCTCTTGGAGTTCCCGCCGGAGGATTTCCCGTCGGAGGATTTCCCGTCGGAGGATTTCCCGCCGGTGGAGTTTCCGCTGGAGGAGTTTCCGCCGGAGGAGCCCGGAGCAAAGACGAGCGCTTTGTACATGGAAAAAGTCCAGTGAGCCGATAGGGCCTCGACATCCTGAGGGCGCAGACGTCCCACGGCGACTAGTGTGGAAGTCCCCGACAGGAGGCGTCCTCTCAAGGACGACTCGGCGAATGACTCCAAGAAAACCCGGCGGTCGCTCACGACGATGAATACGACGCACAGGAAGTGGAATCGTACCTGTGGGCGCCGGAGAAAAAACGATACACTGGTCACTCCGTAGACTGAGAGAGAGAGAGATAGAGAGAGAGAGAGAGAGAGAGAGAGACAACTCACCTCTCTAGCGACACTTGTGAGTCTCTCGCTGACGGTGAAATTTTCGCTGGTTCCTTCGGCAGAGTTGTCGAATAGGGCTGTCCCTTGGAACTCCAGGGACTGGGCCATGTCCTTTGAATATAAATAAAGAATAAATAAAGTTAGGCCTACGAATAAATAGATATCATATAAGTACAGTAGGCCTATCGCTTATTGCAAAGTCTTGTCATAAATGGGTAACTTTCTCAAAGTTAGACCTATAGAAATAAATGAATATTATATACATATTGTAGGCCTATCACCTATGGCAAAGTCTTAGCAGAAATAAGTAACTCTCTATGTATGTATTGTAGGCCTATCTCCCTGGAAAAATTTTGTCATGAATGAGTAACTCTCTCAGACTTATGCCTACAGGAATAAATAAATATTATATATGTATTGTAGGCCTATCACCTATGCCAAAATCTGACCATAATGGAGGAACTTTCTCAAGTGAAAGTAAATGTTTTAGTACTAGTTCATTCATTGTTCAATATAAATATAAAAACTTTCATATTTATCAATATCGGAACTATGCAAAAGATATTTTTATTGAATATTGCCTTTATTGCTTTCTTATTACTTTCTTTATAATATGTAGCAAGACTAACATTCCTTCTTCACAACGGAAAATGTCTAAACTTTGTATAGGAAGCCTACACTTTGTCAATTAGGCCAATATTCATGGTAATGATTCCTTAACTCCTTCACTGAAGTGTGTCTGCCTTTATATTAAGGGAAGCACTGACTCCATAAGGCCCCATTATAAAGTAAGTGCTTATAACTTTTTCTGAATAAATACTCCTTTAGATACCATCCAGTTTGAATGAGGTCCTTTTAGTAATACAGTATATATATATATATATATATATATATATATATATATATATATATATATATATATATATATATATATATATATATATATATAATTTTATATTTATCAGTGCAAAGTTTTTTCATAACAAAAATTCATTAATATATGCTATCAGTGCATAATTTTTTCGTAATATAAATTATAAAAAGTAATAAATTTTATAAAAATAAATGCCCTTATGAGGTTAGGCCAGGACATGGTATTCTAGGGAAGATTTGTTCCCATCGTTTTACACTCATCCTAAAGTTTTCTTCATAACCTATAAAATATATGCTATCAATATAAATTTTCTACATAACCTATATATGCTGCCACTGTACATGTTTTCCGTTCAGATATTGGAGAGGCAAATAAACAAACAACTGCTAGGATAAAGTAAACAAACGCTGAACAACCAAGCCTACACAAGTCACGAGTCAGACAGCTCACTGCAGTAAAATCAGTCTTTGTGGTCTTATATAATTATTATATTATGAAAAATAGTAATCACTAAATAGAATATCACCAATACAGGAAAATAAATCCCTTACTTAGACGGCAATGGAATTGCGTGAATGCACTACACAGTAAGAAAATCCGAAAAGGAAATGCGTCACAAAGCTCTGGGTCATTGCTTGAACCAGAACCACATACAAATCGAGATGGTGTATTGGTAAAACCCGACGCTCTGTTTGGAACTGTTACCTACTTACATAATTTCATATTTCCGAAAATACCCAGTAAAAATATGTCAAGAAATATAAAATATTATATGTATACATGCTCGTTTGGTACATCTGTGATAATGAGTTCAAAATATCGAGATACATAGATATATATTTACTTTTTTTTGATATTTTGTTTGATATTCTTTTAGAGAACGAACAAACTCTTATCGTAGAAAATGGGTAGTTTTAGTAGGATACTAAAGTAAATTATTTCTCACTTTGTACTATCCAGAATTGGCAAGTCATACAGGCATTGTACGACAATTTTTCGCTCAATGTCGCTCACAGGGTGATATCGAGATAGATACATATTTACTCTGATATTATATTTTTTGAGAGAAAGAGAGCCAGTTTTTATCGTGGATAATATGTATTTTGGTAGGAAAGTAAAGTATACTTCTCACTTCCAATTAAAAACTCATACAGAAAGTTTGCGACAATTTTTCCATCAATGCCGCTCAAATCCCGATAAATGCGGTGAAAAAAATGTAAAAAAAAACACCTAAGAACATTTTTTAAGCAATAATATATCAGGACATGTTTATTTAGACATATACCAGTCCAAAACTAAAAAACTAAAATCGATAATTCCTCGAAATTCGCCGATCGGCGCGCCCCTTAAACATAAAAATGGCGTACCTTAACCAGTTAAGTACACAAATAAGTATAAAGAATAGTTTTATAACTCGCCTTAGCCAGGGATTCATAACCTGAGGTCTCGCCGTCAGTGAAGAGGAGATAGGAGCAGTTACGCCAGAGGTAAGCAATCGATAAAACAACTGGTCTGATTTCGTTGGTACCATCTCGTCCTGTCAAGCCTCGCTGTGCTGTCAAAACTGAAGTAGGTATTGAAAACAAAATTAATATTTGCATATAAATATTTTATACTCTTTCTTTCGTTAGAGGAATTGTCATTATTTTATTGAATGATAACAGAGTTAATTACAGTTCTTGAGATAATTACATTATTGGTTGTGTAGAGAGTATTAACACCAGCTGCTGTCATCAAGTAGATATGCCAAATTTGAGTTAAAATTTACCAGCTTCTATTCACTTTCGTCACCAAATTCAACAAATTATATATATATATATATATATATATATATATATATATATATATATATATATATATATATATATATATATATATATATATATATATATATATATATAAAACTGTGTGCATAACTTCCATTAGTCTCACCTGAAGCTGTGTTTAGACTTATGAGTAGAAAACACTGCCAACCAGGCCACTCGATTTTCATTTTGCGGTTTTATTCACTCTGAAAAAATTGTGTTGTTTTGTTTTATTATGTAGAAATATTATTTTTAACCCAAAGTGAGAAACCTTCTTTATTTTTAAATATTCACTATGAGTCTTGTTGCTAAGTTTTTATCTTTTATGAGTTGGGTGGGTTTTAAAGCCTAAACCATGAATTACATAAGAAATTATAGAAATACTTAGTTAATAAAATCATATATATTACATAATAAATTATAGAAATACCTAGTTATATATAAAATCATATATATATATATATATATATATATATATATATATATATATATATATATATATATATATATATATATATATATATATATATATATTAATTCAGAAGCAATAATGTACTTATTTTGAAGATAAAGGTTGAACCAGTGATTTTTTCATTTACTGAATAAAAAAAAAATTATCACCGTCCATAGCCCTAGATAATGTTTTAAAATTAGGTTAGGCCTAACGAAATGGACAATATTCAGTGTGTTTGAAGCCTAAATGCCTATAGGTCTAACGCTAAAGGGAAAAATACCAATCAAAAGTAGCAATTTCACCCTAGGCCTAAATCTCAGATTCAACCAACTTGTGTGATGTTTTGATTTTATCCACTTGGTATTGATTGATTATCTTGTTATTTATTTATATACTGTTCACCGTCAACATCAGTTTTCATTAATTCCACAAACAACATTAGGCCTATAAAAATACAGGTTCTTGGAACACTAAGTTTGAGTAACGTGAATAGGAACTGTTTCCGAACACCAGTTCCAGAGGTGATGCATCTTTGCCGTTTATGGAATTTCATGTCTTTTAAAAGAGACAAAAATTATACTCACCAGTAGTCCTACAAGACCAGAAATTTGCTCTTTTGATGCCTGAAAGATTATTTGAAACTAAAACAAATTACGGAATAATATTGAAAGTAAGGAACAATTAACTTGAGCATCGAAGCCTGTGAATGAGCCCATTGATGAGAAAAGGGAAAACGCCTATTTTACTCTGAAGCACAAACAGGAAAATTAAATCATGTAGCGTCATTAACAACAATGAAAATATAGTATACGACTGAGAAGTCAGAAATCAGTTTGGAAGAGGTCTTGGAAAATATAATCAAGTAATTTGTCTGACAGGTTTCTGTACCGGCCATGTCAAGCGGTTTATACTAAGCTCCCCAGAAGACGCCTTGAGCATTCCTTTTATTTACAAGTCCTATTTTTTCCAGAAAATCTTAAATAGATGAATTACGGTGCATTTCAAATGAGGGTAATATAAAGTACATTTAAAATAAAAAGGAGTTGTAGGCTACAGTTGATTATAATTATGAGCAGTACTTTTTTTTTTTTAGTTGCCTACCATAGACCAACGAAGACCTCTGAAAAGTCAGCAAAATGGTAATAAACAGAAAAATACATAATAAATGCATAATACACAACGGTTCTTGAAAATACCTGTAAATCAATAGGCGCGCATGCATGCATGTGCATATTGCAAATATAACAATTTTTTATCATTCATGAAATTAGCGCTCCTTAGTAAAAAAAAAATAATTCTCTTACCACACCAACAAACATTACCGTTAGTTACGTAGGCCTATGTGTAAATTGTTCTTGCGTTCTCTCTCTCTCTCTCTATCTTTCTCTCCCAGTGGTTGCAAAACTCAGACTGAGCAATGCAATGATTGATTGCAGTAGACTTTCTGCAAATAACAAAGATTAAGCGCTTGATTGGGTGGCCGAGATGGACGCACGCGCAGAGAATTAAATCGCAGGGCAGCGTTGAGCCAATCAACTGTCGCGTTGATAGATTCTCTTGGTTAATGAAAAGATGATAAATTAGAAAGACTGGTAAATAATGCTTGGTAAAGTTTAACCATTTGCAGGACGAATCTGATCATGAATAAATAACTGTTTGCAGTACGCATATGTACAAATAAATATACAAAATAGGTAAATATGGAAACATATACTGTTTGTTTGCTGAGATTTCCGTTTAATCTTGAGTTTGGCTTACAGATTTTTCATCATATTCGGTTTTTATATCATATCAATTCTTAATATTTTGGCCGTGCCCTTTAGTTCATTTCGTAATGTCGGTTTTTATTAATACTCGTGTGATGAAGGAAATCTTTCATTCAGTTTAACAATACCCTTCATAATTGGTGGACTGGAAAAGCGAATTGGTTTTCATCTTATCAAGACGTTAAAATAACCAATCGAAATTGAGGTTTTCTATGATCGAACAGCAAATTACCAAGAATTGTTATGGTAATGTTACTAAGTTGCACCATGACGAGCTTGCATTTGGTTGCAATGCCCTCCAAACAACATCTCATCGTCTGGTGACATCAAGTTTGACGAGACAACGGACTGATAGCTAGGCTGACGTCGTTTGAAGGGTCCTTCCGTCGTAGACGGTCCTCCTTGACTCACGGAGATATCAACTTTTCACCGGAAGCGAATTATTCATTGACGGTCGAGATGTAAAATGAAAAACAAAAAGAAAAAGGAATTTCAAATGTCATGGTGACCGCCGAGTCAAAATCTCGCGCCGGACAGACAGGAGAATTCCTCGTTTTATTTATTCAAGTTTCGTCTTGTGACGTAGCTTAGATTTTTATGGATGCATTAGCGTTCGTTTTAAAAACTCAGATTTTCATTAATTTATTTTTTTTATTGTATATTTGATTTACGAGAGTCTATTTTTTTATATATAATAAAATGTAGTACGTTTATAAGAGGCCATTTACTCAACCTTTTGATAATTCAGTTTTTTTTTTTTTAGATGTTAGGCATCTCTCTCTCTCTCTCTAATAATCGAAATGACATTATAATATCTCCCTCCCCCAACATAATTACCTTTTGAAATTCTTTCTTTCTACTTTTACCATTGCTATGAGTTATTTTTCTCTGTTATATTTTATAAGAAAAAATCTATTTCTAAAATTCTCAATGCATTTTAATAAGAAATATGAATTTCAGCCTAAAATAGCATGAAAAAAACTTATTTTGAAATTTTGCACTATGTCAACGGCAAAAGAACCTGTTGAGATATTTGAGATCAATGTCTTACTCAAAGGATGTCATTATTTACAGATTTCAAAAAGCATTACTTTTATTATTCACGTCGTGCAAAAGTTTCCCTCGAAGCCTGAAGGCGACCTTTGCTTTAATCAAGATATTAGCGACAGCTTCCAGCTGAAATAATTATTCGGAACCTCTCAGACTTAGACGCTCGCTTCGTCAATAAGTCCGTGAGACAAATCCTCGGTGAATTCGCTACGGGTTTTTCTCTATTATTTTGACGTAGGATAGATTGTAGAAAGGAATTATTTAAAGATGTTCAGTGTCTGTAAACCAAGAGGAGAATAGAAAAGTAGTAAACTATGTATCGATACCCAAAATGCACTAGGAAGAGATTTGTTTTTACGAAAAATGGATAAAATAACATGAAAGCCATTCTGAGTTAATGTGTGGTTGTATTTGTATTTACAGTTTTTCGCCTAAAAAGTAGGATTTTGAGTTATCATGACGAGAATAATCCTTTATACCTTCTGAAAATGGAACAAAAATTGAATTTGTCATAAAATTAAGTTGAAAAGCTTTAGAATATCAGTTTTCTTTCGAAGATGTCAATATGTTTCCATTCCAGTTAACCTAAATGTATATGCCTGTCTTATCTGCTCCTTTTGAGAAATATTCTGCTCATTTACTTACGTTGCTTCTCTCTTTGTTTTGGAATCAAGGGTAGCTTTTGTGCATCAAAGCCCCTTTCCCAAATTATTGAAGTTATATTCCTTTCTCAGACCACCCTGTAACGGCACCAGGTAACCAGAGACCACATTTTCTTCAGGCGAGATCTTTCCCGATAACCAGTCATAGCTTATAAACTTATATACCTTTTCTTGAGGTCTATGTTTTGCGTTGCTAGGGCAGACTGTTTTCCTTTTCGAGTTCCTTCTTGCTTCCAACAGGTCTGGCTAAATGAGGGGACTGTATTACCTGTCTTGGCAGCCATTACAACACCACACACACACACAAATGCAAAAACAAGCTACAAGCAGGCGTCTTCGGTTCCCTTTCCTGAGAAGCTCTAATCCACCCTTTCACCTGCACTGACCCTTTATTTCTCAACTTTTAATGTCTTCTTGAACCTCGTATGGTATGTAAACAGTTCATCTCAGCATTTTCTCACTCATTCCTGTAGTTTGCGCTTAACACTTCACTTCCATTAAGGAGAGTTGGCTCTACAACCCCTTTATATATTCCCACCTTGGCTTTCCAAATCTTTTGCACACACCCAGCTCCTCTCTCGCATTATCTACCCGTGATAATTAATTTATTTATTATTATTTATGTTTATTACTTACGTATTTTACTGAATATTTAGGGAATTTTTGTACATAAAATTTGGTAAAACATGCTGCAGACGAATTTTCTAAAGGTGGAAATGGTCTAAGGAAAAACACATCTTAACATTTAGATTTCTAAAAAATTGCCCAATACATTGAGATTGGATAAAAATATAAAATAAATATTGTTAAATATGTCTTTTTAGTATAATAAAATATGGTTAACAAGTAGTTAAATCTTGAATTTATAATTCATATATTATTCAAAGTTTTAAAATTTAATAACCCAACCGGGCTAGACATCGCCATATTTAAATGTCTTCGTCGTTTAACGGAAAGAAAATTACCGAGATCTGTACTCCCTAAAGACCAAGATATAGACAGATAGCTAAATAGATAGACGGACAGACAGACAAACTCTATATAATCATAATAAATATAAAATCCTAGGTGCTTTACCTCAGTATCCACAACACAGCTATAGTAATTCACATCGGCGAATAGAACCTGTAGAAGAAAGTATCTGATGATATTAACGTGATGTTTCTGAAGGAAATGATGTGAACAACAGTTACTGAGCTTCTTATATTTTTAAACTGTTGTTGGGGAAAAATTAGAATGCATACTTTAGGCTTAATGAAGATCGCCATCTTTAAAAAAGGCATTGCATATGTCGCTGCTGAGGACATCTAGTGGCCCTTAAAACAACTACAATTTATGTGTGACGTAAAATAGTAGCTGGCAACTTTTCACTTTCTTCGGTGGATACAACCTCTGATATTATGAAAAATGAAATGAATTTGCTTCAGACGATCTTAAATATATATTATGAATTAAATACTGACATACGAGGTATACGAAGCCATAAAATCATATCTTAAGAATCACCTAAATAAATAAAATATAAATTAACAACTAGCAACTCGTGTGCCTCAGATTGGTCAGAAAATAGCTATTGTATAATTTTTTTAATATCAATAATTAAAATTAATTACTTCATTAATAGAATATAAAATTATATTTAATTATAATTTATTATTAATTATGTTTCATTAATCACGTATTTTACTGAACATTTATAAATACTCAGGAATTTTTGCAGACGAATTTCTAAAGGCGGAGTAGGGTCTAAAGAAAAATACACCTAAACATTTAGAATTCGTAAAAATCTTGGTCAATACAATGAGATTTAAGAAAAATAAAATAAAAATGGTTAAAAATATCTTTGAATTATAATAAAATATGGTTGATAAGTAGTTAAATCTCGAAATTAATTCATATATTATTCAAAAATTTAAAATGTAATAGCCCAACCGGACTAGGGCTCGCCATATTTAAATGTCTTCGGCGTTTAACGGATAAAAATTACCGAGATCTATATACCTTAAAGACCAAGAGATAGATACATAGATCTATCTATCTATTTGTTTATCTACTTACCTAGATAGATAGATAAGCAGATAAACAAATAGGTCCATGTAATCATAAAAAGTCAAACTACTTTTGAAAAATGGAAAAACCCTAAATACTTTACCTCAGTATCCACAACGGAGCTAAAGTGCCTCACATCGGCGAATAAAACCTATAGAATTAGTATACAAAACTAACTGATGATAACAACGTGATGTTTCTGAAAGAAACTTAAGTAACAAGTGGTGTGAACAAGTTACTGAGCTTTATATAATATCTTTTAAGTGTTGTTGGTAAAAAAATTAGAGCACATACTTTTTTGCTTAACAGAGACCACCATCTTTAAAAAAGGCCATCATAAATCGCTGCTGAGGACATCTAGTGGTTTTTAAAACAACTACAAATAATGAATAAAATAAAATTGTAGTTGGCAACTTTTATCTTTCTTCGGCAGATACAACCTTTGATATTATGAAAACTGTGATAAATTTTATTATTGTTATCTTATATATGAATTGAGAATTAAATTTTGATGTACGAGGTATACGAAGCTATGTAATGATCTCAATAGAATTACTTAAATAAATAAAAAATAAATTAATAATTAAAAACTCGTATGACGCAGATTTGTCAGGAAATAACTATTGTCCTTTTTTTTATAACTACAATTTAAAAATTGAATATTCCACTAATATAATATGGGTTATAGTAAAAATAATATATATTACTTTTTATTTTGATTGCCTATGTATTTTACTGCATATTGAGATATATTTATGGGATTTTTGCACAAAAAATTCTGGTAAAAGATGCAGCAGACGAATTTCTAAAGACGGAAAAGGGTCTAAATAAAAACACAAATAAACATTTAGAATTCGTGAAAATCTTGCCCAACACAGTGAGACTGGATAATATGGAAATAAGTATTTTAAAGCATATATTTTCAGTATAATAAAATATTGCTAATAAGTAGTTTAATCCTGAATTTAATTCGTATATGCCTCAAAGTTTTAAAATGTAATAACCCATCTGGGTGAGAGATCGCCATATTTAAATATCCTCGGTGTTTAACGAAAAGAAGATTACTGCGATTTATACACCTTAAAGACCAAGAGATAGATAGATAGATAGATAGATAGATAGATAGATAGATAGATAGATAGGTCTTTGTTTACCTGATGACAATAAGAGCCTAACATTACTGGCTGAATATGAAATTCATATTATAAATCGAATAACAATTTGTTATTATCCCAGCGGCAATTAGTTGATTTTACAAAAAAAAAAGCTAAGATAAAAAGATAAAATATAAGTAGTGACTGCTTTACATTATACTCGAATAAACAATAACTGTTGTTTTCTGGCAGTGATATAAATTTAAAGATATTTTTTCATTGTTAATAAATACCGTAATTGTGACAAATGACAGAAACTCATCTGACGGAGCAGATAAACACTTTTTTTATGGAATCGAAAATTAACTACATGACAACTGATTTATTTATCAAACTCAACAGTACTGGATGCGGGCAGTGCATGATAGGGTAATCAACACTAATTAGAAACTTACAACATAACATCTACTCGTTTTGCACGAGTCTTTTAAACCCGATTAAAACGCAGGACGAGATTTTTGCTTTCTTCTGATAAATCCATGTAATCAAAATAACGCAAGAAACTACCCCTGATTCTGTATATTTTCATACCTCGTCTTCAACGGAGCAAAATTAGTGAATTCACGTGGCTGGCGACAAACTGGGAGTTCTCTTCTTTTCCTCTCTCTCTCTTTACAAGTGACGTCAATAGCGTGATGTTTCTGAAAGAGGCAGAAGCAACAATATTATACAAAGGCCTTATCTCGGGCTCTTCGTTGTTATTGGAAGAAAGTTAGAAGACGCACTTTCTGATTCAGTTTTACTGCCATGTTTAAAAGAGGCATAGCAGATCGACGCCCGGGCCATCTAGTGACAATTAGAACAACTACAAAAATAAAGAAAAAAGCAAAAAACAGTACCTGACAACTTTTAAGTTTATTCGGCCGATACTACTATGCTTTTGATTAACATGGGATGATTTTCACTGATTTATTTTAAAAAATGAATAAGAAATTTCACAATAATTCAATAAGCATAAAGCTAATTCATTGTTATTAAGGAAATAACCTAAGGAAAAAAAGTTAGAGTAAAAACTAGAAACTTTTCTCAGCCCGAGCTAACAGAAAATAACTGTTGTGTACCCAAGTCACGCAATAATTATAAAAAAAATCTCCATAATCTGATAAAAATTAAAATAATTTAACAGCTTCATTACTAGTTGGTATAAATACTTGTAGTTTTGACTAAAAAATTAATACTCTTTGAGGAAAGTTTCAATGAAATATTTGGTAAAATTGTAAGCAGACGAACTACTAAAGAAACAGGACAATCATTCAGAAATCGCCAAAACACAGCTCTGACTAGTAATTGACGCTGGATTAAATGATGAATATCACTAAACACAGTCTCTTAGTATAAAGAATAAAGCTGAATTAGTAGCCTGGTCTTGATTTTAAACCACATTTCCCCGAGGGTTTAAAATCCAAACTCAACCGGGGCAAAGAGGCGCCATATATAAACGTCCTCGACGCTTGAGGGAAGGAAACTCCCAAAAGCTGTATGCTTCTAAGACCAGGAGGTAGATAGACAAACAGATAGACAGATAGATAGATAGATAAATAGACAGACAGATAGATAGTAATTACAATCAGATGCACGACCAATGACACCAACTTCCTTGATTTTATGAACAGGAGTTGAGGTGACCGTAAGATATAACGCGAGCAACAAGTAAAAAAAAACAATGGGTTATCTTTATAGCAATTACAGTGATAAACATTTCAAATGGAACTTTTATGCTCTCATAATCAGATAAACACACGTGACTGAACTATGCCGATGTGTACCTGAACGTTGAAACGATCATACCTGAAAAGCATTACTTGCCGTTAAAATGCAACTGCATTTAGTAGCATAAGCTCGAGACACTGTGACATTCCAGAGGAATGACGACTTGAGGATATTATCTCTCTCTTTGAATATCGAGACAGCCGTAAAGGAGATGGTAGTACTCATGGCTTTACAAAACAAATGCGTTTTCTTTTTTTTCTCTCAGTGTTATAGTGGATAAAGTTAGAGTACATACTTCACAAACATCATACCCTGCCATATTTAAAAAAGGCACTGCAATAGTCGTAACCGACGATCTATCGGATTATTCGGAAGTCGGTAATGGCTTTTTTAAAAGAAACTATTGTCTATAAATTAAAAAATCATGTAAAATTAAAATTATAAATAATTTTAAATAGAAAATACAAGTAAAATAATTTATATTAGGTAAAATATACAAATAAATGGGCAATTTACTAAAAAAACTGGGGTTATTTGAATGTTTTAACTATATCTTTTGGTAACACTGGCAGTAGACGACATGCTAGAGGCAAAATATTAAACCGCTCGAAATCGTTATATAGCTTTACATAGTGATTCTGAGCTAAACCAAGATGAACGTTGCTAATCAAGTGTTACTGGAATATTTTTTTTTGTTTAATACATGACAGCAAATTGGGAAACTCTGTTTTAACTCATATCTCTCGAGGGTATTAAATGTAACTCAACTACGAATAGCAGGAGCCATATTTGAATACTTTCGATAGTTGAAGGAAAGAAACCTTATCAGAAGTACATGGTAGACCGACAGAGAGAGAGAGAGAGAGGAGAGAGAGAGAGAGAGAGAGAGAGAGAGAGAGAGAGAGAGAGAGAGAGAGAGAGAGAGAGAGAGAGAGAGAGAGAAAGAAGAAATTAATATTTAAGTTATCCATGAAATACACAGTTTTCGTTTTCTTTTAATATCTTTTATAGAAAACAAGAAATAATCTTATGGTAAACTACTGTATATATTTACATCGTCCATATACATTTCTAGAGTACTGTATCGTAGCTTACTCTCTTTCTAGGCGATTTTCTTGGAGTTATAAAGCAACTTAGATGTTTTTTAATGAACTATAATGTAATAAATTATATATTTTATAACTTATCTTAGGGTTCTGTCGAGACAGAAGGGTGGCGAGCCGCGAGCGTGCGAAAGCAGCTGATTTAGCAAACTTTGTAAGATATGATGCCAATCAAAAGTGAAAGAATTATAGCGGCAGCAAACAAAAAAATGGTTAAAAAAGGTGATGAGGGAAAAAGCAAAGGTCCTGAAAAGACTCTGCCCTCATAATGAAAAGTGAATAAGACCACGAAGTCAAACTTAGACCTAAGTCACCAATGACTTTATGGACGATTTCTTACAAAAGTTAATCTCTCTCTCTCTCTCTCTCTCTCTCTCTCTCTCTCTTGAAGTTTACTTAATTTCATTGGAGAATTTAGCGTTAGCAGAACCTTTGTTAGATACTCTATTAATCAAATGATCGGGTACACACCAAGTTTTGGTATCAGATTGCGCCTTTAGTGGAATATAAGATGTAGAACTTTTGCAAAAGCTACCATTACTCAACATTTGCAAAAGAATAAACATAATAAATGTTTCAAACACCAAATATACGAACAATTACTACAATATCCCATGAAATTATCCCTGGAATCTTTTACCAGAAATGTTCTTCAACTGATTTCAACCAATCACAAGCGCCCATACTCTTTTAATGTTGTAAAAACGAAATCTGATCGGCTGATACGCAAAGAAATACTCTTAAGAGTATAAATTTTCTTTTCAAAGGTTATTAAGAGAACAAAAAACACGGTGACATTCATTTGCAACTAACTTCAAATAACGGAAGTTTCTACAAAGCGGAGAAAATAGGTTCTAAAATATTTGGATGATAAGAGAGATACACTGTATTACTAAATATGCTGACTATCTTATACCACTTTTCCACTTTTGAAGGGGGGTGTTTATAAGACTGCGAATTAACACTGAGATCACAATGTTTCCAAAACTTGCCTCTTGTCTCATTAAATACGACAAACTGATAGATTTAAAATTTTCTTTGTCATTCCTGAAGGAAGTCTTTGCATGTGCAATAGTTTGCATGACGGCTTTTTTTCTCCGAATGTGTACTTTCTAGAGGGAACCCTCCCGAAAAGGCTTTGGCATGGAATACCTGAGACGGAATTTCTTTGCATCATTCATCAGGTTCTTAAGTGAAATTTTCAACTAGGAGACTGCAACCTCTCAAGAAAAAAAAAGCTCTGTATTTTTATTATACATTTGTACTGATTCGACGAATATCTTAAGAGACGAATATCGTAAAATATCGTTCAGTTTGTTTAAAAAACAACAACTTAAAAGACACCTTCAAACCAGTTAACACAATTTATCAACAATCTTTTAAGTATATTTCACTTTAAATAGACCGCTTTAATTTGAAGGGTAGAATATGTATCTATGAGCTAAAATAAGTTCATATTCTTCGTGATAACTTTATTGGGTTAGCTGTAGACAACTAACCTTCCCTGACCCCGGTTCGAATCTTTGCCTCGCTGGACAGACAATTTTGTCATTTTATTCTCAAAATTAGGATTCCAGATTATCATCGGTTAGTTCAGAGTTCGCTGGGTGTGGTCGCTCTATTCAAATTCTGTGTAACATTTAACCTCAAAGTACTTTTGTAATATATTCTTCATAATTGCCACACAGGTTAGAGCAAAGTCAGAACCGTCATGATAACTGGAAAGTCGGCAGAGCTATGCGGCTGGTAAAAAGTCTTCAGAAAACCTAATAAAAGGTTCCAGTGATTTTTTCTGTTGCTCCTTATTTACAAGAGGAAGTGATGCTATTCTTTGATTATCTTCGATGTTTAAACTATGTAACTATTTCTGGGTCAGAGTAGCAGTGCCTCAAAGCATCAGAAAGACGAAAAACGACATGAAATGACTATTGCCCAAAAGAAGTTCTTTACTGTCGTGGTTATATGCGTACCTAGCCTTTTTCCTCTGTTCACGCTGTACCTAGCATTCTCTGTCTTCAGTGGAAGGTCTCTTATTCCAAAAGACATTTCAGTCTACATTTAATCTTTGGAATAGTTAATTCAAGCCTGTAAACTGGCGTCACAGCAAGATGAGCAGATTAAGTTGTCTAGTTTTTACACATTTCCAACTTGATGCATTTTCAGTACAATTACAAATTACTCTGCTTTTCCAACATTTATTATTTTTTTCTTTTATTTGCCAATAAATAATTTAAAAATTTAACATACTATTTCAAAATAAAGCTCAGAGAATTAAAAAAAAATCAGGATATAAATAAACTTCAAACGAAGTACTTTTTGCTTGTCAAAGGAACTTGCTTCGATTATATAAAAGTACCGGAAAAGCAGTGGAAAGCCAGTCCATACAGAATAAATTACCGTGTGTCATCGGCCACGTAAATCACCCTAATTCCTTTAGTAATCCGTTTATAGTATTACGATGACCTGGGAACATTCTCTTCTCTCTCTCTCTCTCTCTCTCTCTCTCTCTCTCTCTCTCTCTCTCTCTTTATCCAAGGTTTATGTTTAACATAAAGTCATCATTTCAGCGTTAATCTTCAAGCAAGTATGTTAGAAGGTTAGGCGCGTTTTCCGTTTACCATTAAGAATAATAAAGAATATGACATCATATGTAAGTAATGGTCGGTTGGAGAGAGATAAAAAATCTGTTCTAACCAATATGACCTTTTGTGGCTCCTCACTTACCTCGATTCTTTTTTTATTATTCTTTAATTTTATTCAGTTTTCCCAACATCTGTCGCTTTTTCCTCATTGACTGTGGGCGCGGGGGCGGGAGGGTGATGGGGTGGTAGTGGGCGGCGGGGATGGGGTGGTAGAGGGCGGGGAGTGGTGCCCTTCCAGTCCCCAGCAAGTGCTTTGGGTTGAAGTTGCTCACCCCACATCCTATCACAGTCGACTAACCACCAGATACATGATTCAATGCTTAGGTCATCAGTCAGTTGCATACTGAACTTCTCGAGAAAGCCTTGGATGCATTTATGATCTACCGAATGACGTGGTGCAAAAACCTGGATTTACCTGAAGTCAGGTAACACTGGCAGTTAAGGCCTAGCTGGAACCAGAGGCAATTTGTGCAAGTTTAACTGATACAAAACATTAAAAAAGACACACGATAGCACAAGACTATGAAGACTATTTCTATATAACTTTCTTACCTTCAAACATGGCTGCTGTCTTCTAAGGAGATATGTCAACACAACAAAGTATCAACTACGAATGGTGGAATTCTGAACTAACCACGGTTCCAGTATTTAACGAAAATCATCTCCTCGAATGTGTTATTAATTTTGAATGCATTCATTCATTTAAAATTCAGTTAGTGGTTCTAATTACTATTTTCTGCATTCAGTACTAATTTTTTGTTTTTTAGTTTCAAATTGGTATCATCATGTCTTTTTCAAAGAGTTTCTATATACGCTTTTGGAGCATAACCAATTTCGGGTGCAGAAGGGATCGCTAATGATGGTTTTAATGGCTGCTAGAGCCGTGGGGTCGCGGGGGCGAGGTGGAGGATAAGGTACTGGTGGTACATTTAATATAATATAAAAGACAAGAAATAAACAATAACGGTTTTGGTACACATTTATTTGCTCAGTAGTTTGCAATATTAAGCAAATACTTGATATCCTTTACATCTATTCCCTATCACTAAAAGACAAAGCACAACAATATTTTCCTCAAGGAGAGAGAGAGAGAGAGAGAGAGAGAGAGAGAGAGAGAGAGAGAGAGAGAGAGAGAGAATTTTAGCAGAGCAGGGAAGGAAGCCAGTTATGCCCTTAGGCAGCTTAAAATAAACACATATTCGAACATATGTTTCTTATTCCATCTAAGTACAACTGTTTTAAGACGAAAACAGACAAACAACTACACATTTGCACTGCGTCTGCAATGAATCGAACGCCTTATAGATAAGTATAACAAATGAAAGTAGAAAAAGGTTTCAGTAGATTAAAAAACAAGTGAATGAGTTACAGAAATTGTTTACCTACATTTCAAATATTCTGAAAATTTATGTCAACTGTACTTTATATATTACATATATTGCAAAAAGATAGCACTTGGGAAATAGACAGGTATTTTTCCCTTGTACAAATACTGACATAATCATCGCTGATGAAAAGGTCATGTGATTTAAATTATGTATGGAGTAAAAGTGGAGAAATTGTGAAATTCATGTACTAAGTTACAAAAGACAGCACTCAGGATTTATTTCTGTATATAATTCCGCAATAGCAGTTGATTTTTACTGCAATGTCAGCTAATTCTGAAGTTGCATAAGGAAGTAGGTTAAATTATATTATTATTTCATTTTTATTCAAAAAGATGGAAATTTGGT
Source organism: Macrobrachium rosenbergii (assembly GCF_040412425.1). Lineage (NCBI taxonomy): Eukaryota > Metazoa > Arthropoda > Malacostraca > Decapoda > Palaemonidae > Macrobrachium > Macrobrachium rosenbergii. Next base: position 74,480,015 of record NC_089788.1, on the reverse strand, counting down.
TTCAAAGCAAAACGTTCAGTGTATTGTGAGTAATAATACACTGTGATGAGCTGATCATGAGCAACGTTTTTGCATATCAATAAGATTTGGAAAATAAATGAAATCGATAAAGTTTTACAATTTTCCGTCGTGATAGTACATGGTTAGTGCAAAAACACTAACCTTAACTTGCAATACATTTTGTTTAATTTTTGCTTAGAAATTGCTGGAATTATTGAAAATACTGCTTAGCACGAAGTCTGCAATTAAGAAGAAGAAATATTTATGTAAGTCTTTCTTGAAATCCCATTAGTATCTGCCTTGTTACCTTCCAAATAAAGTTAATCTTGCTAAATAAAATATACCTACAAAATTCCATTTTGTTATATGAGCTTTAGATAACGATTCTTTGTATCAAATAACAAATACAAACTATATCCTTCCTCGTTACCAGCTACAGAGAATAGCCAATCCTCATCAAAGATGTCACTTCGCGGCGAATATTTCCAAAGTCTCATTTTGTTCAACCATTCTTGACCTCCCGGACACCTTGCCACATGCAGAAGGCAAACATCACCGAGAACAGCTGAAAGAAATGCAAATTGTTACGTAGATGTTTAAAACGAGACGCGAGGTTTTCTTAAGAGAGAATTCGGTACTGGAATTCTCGTCATAACTGATGACAAATCAGTCTTTTGAAAAGAAACTGGTCGCATGATTCAGGATAGAAAAGACAGGTAAACGCAAGCTACATGATTCAGGAAACACAAGAGACAGTGTTTCACCTTCAGGACCTTTCCGGGACACAAAAGACAGTGTCAAAAACAGGCTACATGAATCAGGAAACACAAAAGACAGTGTTTCACCTTCAGGACCTTTCCGGGACACAAAAGACAGTGTCAAAAACAGGCTACATGATTCAGGAAACACAAAAGACAGTGTTCTACCTTCGGGGTCTCTTCAGGCACTAATGAAAGCTTTGGGAAATGAGAAGCTATACTTCAGAGATATCTAGTTACAAGCAGCGAAAGGGTCTTACCTGTAAGAAACACAAGCTGAGGGAAAGTCCTGTGATCCAGCCGGTTCGAAGCTCCATGTACTGCGAGAAGATCTCGGCGCAGGAGTCGATGTACTGGTTTCCTGTGACCTTTGGGAAAGAAGAAGCTTTACAAGGGGGCCTTTTGTCCTTACGTCGCATGGTAGAGGTTTGGTGACATCTTCTCCAGTTGTTGAATGTCATTTTTTGTGATACATATTCATAAAGATAAGCTTCTTGGGGATATAGAGGGTTCAAGGCACACAAAAATGCCTAGAATTCAGATTGTACTGTGGATGACAGACTACAGAATCTATAAGATATCAGAATATAAGAAACTGGCTTTATTATGGTGTAACTGCTACAGAAATTCACTAATGGACGAGATAGCATTGACAATAGCCATACCTATAATTGACAGCAGCAAAGGTGGTTTAAGCTTTGCTTTTTAAAAGTGACGGGTAAAATACATTTGTACAAGTTTTTAGAACACTTAAAATCTGAGATGTATATTATAAAGAAATAAATGAATAAACTAAGATATATATATATATATATATATATATATATATATATATATATATATATATATATATATATATATATATATATATATATATAATTAGTTTTACGTGCTTATGCCCCTCACCTGGTCCCTGCAAGTGTCCGGAACAGGCACGTGAATTTCAGCGTAGTCAGCCGATGAATAGCCTCCGCAGCAACCAACCTGCGAAATGACAAAGCCACGCAAAGATAAGAAGAGCTAAACAGACCTTCATCCCAATCACTTATTTTGATCATGCGGCCGTAACAGGCTTCCTAATAACTGGCCCTGCTCAAGACCTGCACATTCATCACTCCACATCCAAACCTGGAAGACGAAAATATGTTCACCTGCTCTTGGATCATGTCGACAGCTCTCCTGGAGGCGACGTCCCACTGGTACTGGTAGATCAGGTTCCTGAATTCCTCCTGAACGTAGGGGAAGAGTTGGGTTTTTTCCGTCCCGTTGTCTAGGAGGTAGGCTGACCCAGCGAGGAGCAGCAGGAAAGTGACTACGGTCATCACCTTGTACTGCGGACGCAAGGAAGGGAAAGAGTTCGTTTAGCCAAGTTTCGTTTCCCCCACTAGGCGAGGGTGCGTTCTGTTGGCCTCGTTTGTTTACGTTTGGTTCTAGTCATTAATACAGCTTTAAAATAGTGTATTTATATCAAGTACATCGACTCTGTTAGCCTCGTTTGTTTACGTTTGATTCTAGTCATTAATATAGCTCTAAAATAGCGTGTTTGTATCCTCAAGCGTACATTAACCCGATAAGATTCTGAACTCCTTGCTGCATTGAGTCAACTGTGAATTTAGTGCTATTTTTTCTCAGGCTTTTCCACTGAGCACAGATGGAAACCTTTTTGGCTAAATAAGATATTAATTTATTTTATAGAACGAAGGCGCTGCATTATTCATATTACCAGTCATAATCTGAAAACTCTTGTGTTTTCCAGATGATGTTCTTATAACACAGGAAAACCCATAGCCTGAGATATTTAGATTCTTTGTGTGCCTACACGGTCACAGAAATGATTGAACTGCTACAAAGACTAGACTAGGACAGAAAAATTATATTTTTCACTCAAGCTGTACATGTTTCTTAGAAATATTAAAATATAAATTAAAGTACCAATCTATCTACCTGAATTATTCAAGAAAATAATGCTTATATATATCTCTACTGTAAGCACATGCCCTTGTCATAATACGTCTTGAACCGTTCAGGCTCAGGAAGTGTTATCTGAGTGTTTGGTCACCATGGCATCCAGTTTTCAATTCTCTATTTACTACTCTATCTTTACGCCTGCTTTCTCCTCCTAGGGCTGAGGAGCACGAAGGAAATTCATTCAATACTCACGATGATCAAGATGAGCCTGAACCTGAAGAAGGCGCCGCAGCAGCCGATGAAGCTGGTCAACATGACGAGACAAGCCGAGGTCATGACGATGGCAGTGGCGTTGTTGTAGAATGACATGGCCAGACTTTCCATGTAGTCGCTGCCGTCCTTGTCGAAATAGATCCACATGCCGATGGCGAAGATACCAGCAGCGCCGCACTGAGGGGGAGAAGAGAATGAAGGTTTGATCAGAGTTACTCCTAAGAGTGCAACTTCAGTGTCTGGACCAGGACCCCCCCACAGTTTAGTTCTGCTGGAAGGCTGTGATCTCCCTGAGGCGTTCCGGCAGGACTTCACGTCAAGACTGGTATGTGAAGTCAGTGGTATCCTCGTTGAATCCTGTCCTCAGACCCACGGCAGATAGTACCTGCAGCTGGACTCTCTAAGGTTAAATGGATATCGGGGGAAGAGGTGTGATGGTTATTGAGATTTTTGCTTTTCGTCGCCACATTTCTTTAGATTTTAGCTAGGAGGGTGTTTTTGACGAAAGCGTCCTTTCTCTCTCTCTCTCTCTCTCTCTCTCTCTCTCTCTCTCTCTCTCTCTCTATTGAATCTACAAACTCTAGATTCATCTAAGGTCATGTGTCCATGTTATCAATGTGTTCATAAATGTCTGGATATCGATGTCCACATTTTGAAGATAGATTTAAAAAGATTTTTCAAAAACCACAAAGTTCTTTAAAAGTTACATCGAATAATTTACAGACCCAGCAATTTTTTTTACTGTGAATTTTAAACTGAATTTCCAGTGTATCAGTTCTGTAATCTTAAAAAAAAAAAATACTTCATCCTTAGCTTGTGGACTGGGTCACAGGACTTTACTTGGTCCGGTAAATGAGGTTTTCTGTCGAGCATGACTGTCCACAAATGCACCAGAAAAGACTACAATACCTAGGAATGAATTTTAACGTCTTAACCTTTTTAATTTAAATTATATGAAAAATAATTAAGATCCCTCGAAATGATTACAAATTGAAACAGGAAAATATTCCTATCAGTAAAGGATATATTACCAAAAAAGAACAATTTATTGATTGTAAAAGCATTAAAATTCACACAGTAACACAGAAAACAGATCGGCCTAATCAGTAAAATATCAGAGGCTGGGAGGATATTTCACTGTACATAAACGATTAAAAAAATATCTCATTTTCACGCTTGGTCGAAACACGCTTCGAAGCACCTTTCGACCACGCTTCGAAGCACCTTTGTCAAACCGAACGAAACAGCTTCACGAACCGCCCTACATGAAGCAGCATCAGCTGGGAAAAACACATCACGATCGTAGCACAGAAACGTCTCAATTTCGACTTGATCTTCGAGAGATTTTAGCCTCTTTCTTTTCCCGAAAACTTTCGGTCGGTCGATACAAACGGGTCATTTCGATTAGAAATTTATTCGTCTCGAGAAAAAATGTGACGATTTTTTTTTTTTAATCTCACACGAATAAGAATGAATTCGAACAGAATTTCTTCTTGGTTTCAAGTCGATCACGATTCTTAAGGTGAGGGAACGAGGTTGGCCCAGAGTGTGTGGGACGGTCAAGGGTATACGTCCATAGGCTTGATTGCTATTGTCAGGTACTCCGGTAATTCTCACACGAGAGACAGAGAAAGAAAAGGAGAGAGAGAGAGAGAGAGAGAGAGAGAGAGAGAGAGAGAGAGAGAGAGAGAGAGAGATATCTACCTAGTACTTTGTCTGTCTCCCAATCTCTTCCCCCTTCGCGGAACCTCTTAATTATACTTGCTTTCACCAATCTAATAATTTTTCCACACTTTCTACTTGACAAAACCTTTTCAAAATACCCTAATACATTTATATATATATATATATATATATATATATATATATATATATATATATATATATATATATATATATATATATATATATATATATATATATATATATATATACATATACATAAGTAGTTATTCATTACAGAGAAAACTAAATTCTTGTGTACAAAATCTTTGACATTCCTCTAATCTTTGGTGGCGCACAACGAACGCCCGTTACTCTAAGATAACAAACTCGACGCGTTATCGTTATCAGTGTTATCATCCTGTTATCAGAAGGAGAGCCTTCGTTAACATCCTGGTTCATGGAGGGAATGAAACTCTGGCGTTGCCATACGGTGTTCACAATATTCCCTTGGCATGACTAACATCCTGACTGACCTATTTAAAGTGTTTCATTCATTTGCAGACAAAAGGAGTTGTATCTATTATCAAAATTTTGTTTAATATTTCTGGATTTCCATCACTGATACAGGAACACTAATAGAGAGAGAGAGAGAGAGAAAGAGAGAAAGAGAGAGAGGAAGAGAGAGAGAAAGAGAGAGAAAGTTATACTGAAACGAGTTTATTCAACAGGTCGTCTTGATAAAGTTTATCTCAAAGATAAAAATTTAATAAAAAAGAAGTTAAAAGCATTACTAAAATCATAATTTCAATACAGCACAACATAGTAACAGTTTTGTCTGTTGGGTTAAATAGGTCATGATAAATACAAGAGAGAGAGAGAGAGAGAGAGAGAGAGAGAGAGAGAGAGAGAGAGAGAGAGAGAGAGAGAGAGAGAGAGAGTTTATAACTTATATCAAGATCTAGTCCACCCACAAAAATCAGAGATGTGATCACAATTGGCAACGACATTGGACAGGAATGTAAGATCGCTCATGATTAAGATCTGAGACGCAACTGGTAAGATCGTTAGTCAGCCTCTAACGATCCATTCGTCTCGGTCAATAAAAAAATCGGGACACTTAGGACCCACTAAAAGCTGACTTGGAACTTCTGGCAAAAACAGGATCTCGAAGCTAGGAGTGTCTTGCATACTGATGGGGAAAGAGGCGAACGGTAACTTCTGGTATTCGTCGTTTTCGGGTGATAGGACTGAAGGGAAGGTTTGAACGATAATTTTTGGTATTCGGTGCTTTTGGAAGAGGTGAGCTTTGATATCATTAGAAAATGGAGATTTGATGCTTGATTGATTTTAATTTATCACGTTGGAATTATTCGTATTTATTTAAAGCAAATGGAAAATTAATTATTTAGCTTCATCAAATGAAAATAATTTACTAAGCTTGTAGAGAACAACAGAAAATAATTTTTCCTTGGAGTCTTACATATTCAACGTTTTGCTGTACATAAAATAAGTTGGCAGTTTTAGGTACAACATATAAAAAAATATTTTTCTTCGACAACAATATATATATATATATATATATATATATATATATATATATACACACACATATATTATATATATATATATATATATATATATATATATATATATATATATATATATATATATATATATATATATATATATATATATATATATGAAGGATAAACCCTAAATATCTGAAATAAAAAAATTAAAAATGATTAATGGTCTTTCTTGTGTAAATACGGTTTTAGGCATATTTTGGACAAAACTTCTAACCATTTGTTTGATAAATTTTTTCGTTTCTAGCTATAAGACTGTTTCGCATATTATGTTATTTTAATCTTCACATAAAAAACAGGGAATCTGAAAATAAACAAGTTGTAAACCAGCAACAAATCTTTTACAATAACTCAAAACCACAAATGAATAATATTTTTAGGCGTCAAGTCATCTGAAGTTCACCGAGTATAAAAAATTGTTATAGCTCAAATAAGTACCCAGTTTATTTCCTGTGCTACTAACAAACTGACGAAGAAATAAAATGTGAAAATCGAATATGTTCATCAAGAAGTTATTGCAGTTTCAGTTAAACAAACAAACAAACAAAAGATAACTTTAAAGGACACAGTTACCTTAGGGCAAACCAGCCGTTAATAAAGATGGCATACAAATGCATAAAGATTTTAAAGCTTTCATCAGGAGTTAGCTCTCACGAGGAAGAAGGAAAAGTGTGAAAAAAAAAACAAAAACGCAAACTTACGAAGAATATGGTGTTGAAGATGTAGATGACATATTGCAGAACGTCCACATGTTCCTCCATGGAACCTTTCCCGCGTCCGGACCCCATGTTTCCTTTCCCTTTTGTCTTTCTCCCCCTTTCTCTGATGTCCTGAGGTTGGTTTGGAGCTCTTGTGACTCAGCCGAGGTGTGTGTCACTGTAAAAAAGATATACACACTCTTAGATCTCGCTGGTAAATGGATCTAAATCACGGTTTTCTTCGTGTTTCAAGATGGCGCCTCAGAGTACAAGCATTGGCTACGCAGTTGTGGAAATGATGTGCGTCACAGTTCATTAATCGCGAATATAAACAGATTCCCTTTATTCCCTCGTGCTGCAACAGATAGCCAGGGAAATCCTCTAGTCTTTTTGAATTTGATATTGTGGACGAATCTACGATATTCAGTAAAAAACTTGAATTAAAATCACGAACCTCCGAATGACGGTGTCGCCTCGCCAGGGCGCGTCTTACACTGAATGGTGATTGGTAGATTACGTCTCTCTTCGATACAGATAAGATAAACACAGTTGTTAGTCATATGATAACAGAGTACTATTAATCCTGAAATCAAACTGTCTTCCTTTATAACTAAAGCACTAGAGAATTTCCGGTGCAGAACTATAGTTTTCAAAATGATTTTGCAATATAGCCAAACGGGAAATATGAATGACTAACCATTATTACCACCAAGTGTTATCATTAATGTAGCGCCGGTTATCTAGCGATAACCAGCGGTGAACTGATAACGGCGACACAATTCACAGCACAAAGAATTCATCTGCTCTGTGCAATGAGGAAATAGGAGAGGAATTTATATTTTTTTCGGAAATAAATGAATAAATCGGGCATATTGAGTACTTAAAGTGTGAAAAGAAAAAAATGCTTTTAGTTAACACTTCAGATTTTGTGTTATTTATAATTGTTGAAAGATAAAGTGTTAAACCATACATCCATGCATACACACGCGAATGCACACTTGCAACAAACACACAGGTTGCCATCCCCATGAGCTACTAAGAAAAAAAGTCGAAGCAAAGGAATTTCTGTGCTCCCCTCAAGTGTTGCCAACGTCTTCTTAAAACTAACTGATCACCCTTTCCTTTCATTACCTCTTCACTCATGTTAAAGTTCTAAATTTTGGCCCTGGATAGGTCTTGAGATAAATCTTCCTAATTCAGATATTAATGTTTGGCTGAGCTATATCAAGGCATTTACTAATGCTATAAGTTAAGAATTACTACTTAGTAACAGTGTTTCTCCTTGGTAGGGTAAAGAAAATGTACGCCAACTGCTCTGCACAAAGTCTCCTCTGGGGTTCATGTGGTTTTGGGTAGCCCACCAAGTCTGTTCAGCCTAAGGCAGCCCACTGTGGTTTGGGTGGAGCACAGTGGCGATTTGTGTATTGAGTCAGGTCAGGGGTGACCGTTTAGCTGAGGGCACTCCTATGGGATTTTAGGGAGTATAGTGTCCACTTTTCAGGTGAGAACGAGAGCAACTACTCAGCCAAGAGCACTCTTGCACAGTTTTGCAGGACCTCAGGCCAACTGCTCATCTCAGAGCACTACTCTTGATTTTAGGGAGTCATGAAAACAAACTGTTTATGTTCAGGGAAGAACAAGGATGACTTACAGACCAAGAGTACCTCGTTTTTACTAGACATGAAGAGAAACTTTGGCAAAAGGACGGAATGAAGTCACCTTGTATTGCAGGGACCTCCCTCCAAGAGAAATGACATAGCTGTGGACACATTAGATGGGCAGAAAAGGATTCCAGTATTGTCTTGGCACAACTCTAAATATTCCTGAATTAAACTTGTCCCTAAGAGAAAGGTGGTTCTACCTAAAAAGGTACTAGGTATCCCATGGCAACTTCTGGCTTCCACAGAGCTTGGAAAGGTTTGCATGCCAGAGGCCTCAGTGTGAATCTTGGTCTGGAAAACTGATAATGATAATTGTTTAGTCTTGCTGAGGCAAGTAAGTTGCATTCAAACGGTGGGCAGTGAGGTTCAGTGAAGTCATTACTCATCATCATTATTATTCTCATGATCCTTACCTATGTTTTCTATGAGTTTCATCATTATCATATTATTCACCATTATATCTTCAATTTGCTCATTTGTTTACATGAAGGTGAATTCTGAGCAAAAGTTGCAATCTTGGTATCTAAAAGGCAAGGATGATTATTTTGGAAAAGAAGGATTCTCTGGAGATTGAAGAAGGTGGTTGGGAAGGTCCTCAGGGTGATTTCTCGAAAAGGAGGGAGATGATTTAAGTAGAGATGTGTAAAAAACCAGGTGTAACACTATTAATTATAACAGAAAAGTTTAGAAAATAAACTGACATCCATAGAATTATTTCATCCATTTCTATTTCATTTCCTTTTTATAAAGGCCCATTTAGGCTCAGTTAATGGATGCTCATATCAGATAAAACCACATAGACTTATATAAATATGTATATATATATATATATATATATATATATAATATATATATATATACACACATATATATATATATATATATATATATATATATATATATATATATATATATATATATATATATATATATATATATATACATAGAGCAATATATATATATATATATATATATATATATATATATATATATATATATATATATATATATATATTTGCTCTATGTACCTTACTCACCTACTTCCTTTCCATGTTCACCAGTTCAGGGGCTGTAGCAGTAGTATCAGCCAAAACAGTAGTTTTCCCTCGTTAACTTTGTTTTCATGAGCAGCAATAGATTGTAGTAAGATGGCATTCTTACATTCAGTATGCTTCATTGGCTATTGTATTTGCACTCTTATCTTGAGGTTGCCCATGCTATGAATTTACAATCCATATTGCACTGATATTTTGGACAGCCAACTTAGAGGTTTAGAGGCATTGAAGCACATGAGAATTTGAAAGTTGCAAATAAAGTAAGGGGGAACTGGAGTAAATAAGAAGCGCTTTTGGGCTTTCAGAAGACATGGTCGTGTTAAATTAAGTTACAAAAATAAATTCGTCATTTAATGGACTCCTTCGATGCTTGCTTATTTGCCGTAGCCTGGTGTGGGCTTGTAGGATGGAGCGGGCCTGTAAGTAGGACGGGGCTTGTAAGATGGAGCTGGTGCGTACACAGGTTTTGGCTTGTAGGCTGGGGCTGGGGTGTACACTGGACTAGGCTTGTAGGCTGGGGCAGGTGTGTACACTGGGCTAGGCTTGTAGGCTGGGGCTGGTGAGTACGCAGGGCTAGGCTTGTAAGAGGGCTGGTAGGATGGGTACTGAGCCTCCCCTTCGTAGCTGACTTGGGCCACATATCCTGAGTCTCCGTTGACGTAGTAAGTGACCTTCTGAAGGCGACCGTCGGGGAGCTGGACGTAGTAGGATCCTTGGGTGTCGTAGCCATTGCGAGCCTCCTGGTGGCCGAAGTCGTTGCCTGAATACTGGTCCTTCACGGCGTAGTTGAAGTCGTACTGGGCGGGAGCCTAAGTTTTTGATTGGAGAAGGAAAATCGATCATGAACAAAGGAAATTAGGAGGGAGTGGTTCATGATAAACGCCAGGAAATCATGTTACTCTTAGGGTTACTAACAGACTGGAAAAATTCTTATCCAGTTGCTGTATTCTGATCTCGTTATTAACTACCAAAAGTGTAAAATGGCCATCTACATTGACTTATTTCTTATTTGAAAGCAAACGGTTCTTGCTTTGTAATGCAGCCAAAATTCTACATTTTTTCAAGATGGATGGTAACATTATGCCTAGCTGTTTTGTGAATGCACAGATTTTGAATGGGTGTGCAATGGAGGTTCCGTACATGTCATTTTATTCATTCCGATAAATTTTGATTCTATATAGCTTTAGTGCTGAAAGCTGACGGCTCCGTAGTGGCAACGGATCCAGAGAAATTCCAAAATTTATTGTGCCGAAATAGTTCAGTTTCCTCTTCTTACTTTTATCAGAGAAGATTGAAGAACTAAAGTATTTTTCTAGATCCTTATTAGAGAGCGCCACATTTTCAACATTTGAGGAATTAATATGTTGCTAAATTGGGCACTTTTTTTAAACAAACAAAATATAATTGGGAAAGGTATAGAAAATAATCGAAAAAGAGGCACAGTTATTGAAAAAGAAATCACAATGATTACCAACATGGAACTATCCTTCTAGCCCACCAAAGCATCATAGTCTAATTCAGGTTTAAGAATTTTTTTTCCCATCAACAGATCCTGTGAGAAATAATGTTTTCAGACTACTTACGAACCATCTTGTCCATTTTCGGTTTCTTGCTAAGGCGATAACACTGATATCAAAAGCTCTCTGAGTAAAAGCACCGATGCATTAAGTGCAACCATGTGCAACCATTTTCAAGATGGGTTTAGGCAGCAACCCACTCAGGATGTTTTTCCACTTTATGGAAATAATGGCACCACGAAAATGGTAGACGTTCACTGACCTGGAAACTGGTTTGTAATTGCACGCACAAATTTCTCTACAAGAAATGGCAAGAAGAAGAAGAAGAAGAAGAAGAAGAAGAAGAAGAAGAAGAAGAAGAAGAAGAAGAAGAAGAAGAAGAAGACATACAATACTGAATTGCGTAGTGCACCTGTTAATCAGGCATTGTGAATGATAAGTGGGACACAGGAAATGAAAGCAAAGGCGTTCTTCGCTCAGGAAGAGATAAAGAGAGATAAAGAGAGAGTGACTGTTCTTGAGAGAGAGAGAGGGAGAAAGAGAGAGAAACGATGACTGCAGCGCTGTCAGTCACCAATAGTTTTGAAACCAATCACGTTACTCACCTCGTAGGATGGGGCCGGTGCATATCCATAGCTGGGGGCCCTGTCTGGTAAAGCCGCAGCCAAGGTGACGAAGGCAAAAGCGAAGACAATCTAAGAAAAAGAAGAAGAAGTAGAAGTAGAATGTAAACATAAGCCGTAGTGGACGTGGGAAACCATAACGTTAATGATGACTACCAACGAAGCATGAGTAAATGATTGTCTTTTAACATGAATAGGTGACTTCTTAGATATTTTCTAGTTGTTTACTAAAGAGACACTTTAGAAGAACCTTTAAACATAGGAAAATTTATGTTTTAGTCAAAATGACTGAGAGAAATTTATTTTCAAACCAAGGTAAATAAATTGATGGTGATTTAAAAAAAAATAGAAACTTGTTTTAGTGAAAAAATTGAGCACAATTAGTATTCAAATGAAGTTTATTAGAGGCGTTCTGATTGAAAAAACTGAAATCAATATGAATTACCATTTTCATAGGAGGTACAATTAAAACTACCGATAATTTCCTGTATATAAAAAATCTATGTTGAGAATGAAACGTCTTTAACTGGAAGCAAAACACGTTCTTCACATTGCATCATTACCGCTATTATTACTTCTATATTATTACTAATATTATTACTTTATGTAAGTATCTTTATGTTTATCATCAAGTCAGTCGTTTTTACATTTTTCTTTGGTGAGGCAATGAAGGTTGCAGAAAATAAAAGTATTTTAGTCAAATCAACACTGAACGTTCATCCATGCAATAATGAACAAAGTATGTAAATGATGATGGAGAGAGAGAGAGAGAGAGAGAGAGAGAGAGAGAGAGAGAGAGAGAGAGAGAGAGAGAGAGAGAGAAATGTTAAGAAACAGGTTAAATTTTGAAGGATTTACAAACTAAAAGAAAGATATAAAATAGGTTGAATTTGAATTAGTTTCGATGCTTGAGAGAGAAAAATATTCAAAAGTTATTAAAAACAATATTGATATTCAAGCACTTTTTTTTTACCTTAAAAGAAAACGAGGGAAACAGAAAGAAAATTATGCTAATGTTGAAAATGAGTTTTAGTAATTATGAGAGAGAGAGAGAGAGAGAGAGAGAGAGAGAGAGAGAGAGAGAGAGAGAGAGAGAGAGAGAGAGAGAGAGAGAGAGAGAATGTTTAAAATAGGTGAAAATGAATGAGATAGAAAGGTATTCAATATAAAACCAATATTCGAGCACCTTTTTCTTAACGTACGACGATTTTTTATAATTGAGAGAGAGAGAGAGAGAGAGAGAGAGAGAGAGAGAGAGAGAGAAGAGAGAGGGAAAGTTTGAAATAGGTTAAATGAATGAGATAGAAAGGTATTCAATATAAAGTCAATATTCGAACACTTTTTTCTTAACCTACAATGATTTTCTGTAGCTTAGAGAGAGAGAGAGAGAGAGAGAGAGAAAGAGAGAGAGAGAGAGAGAGAGAGAACCACAGCCGGAAATGCAACAACCGAATCAATTCGCAGCCCAGCCTACCTGAAGGGCCATGTTTCTCGTTCGAGTTTTTGTGGCGTTATGATACCAACTCTTTCCTGCTCGCGTTTTTATACTGGCGTAGCTGCCGGGTGTGGCTTTAAGTGAAGATCCTTGGGGGGCTGGGGGTGGGGGGACCACTCTTCTCCCTATCGTGAGGCCACAGGGCCCTCCGGGAGGCCGCCGGCAGGCCTCCCGGAGAAGAGCTGAAGGGGAGCGTGAACGTGAATTTAGGTGTGGGAGAGGTTTGGCAAAAAAAAAAAAAACTATCGAGAGAGATGGTTGGTTGGGTGACGTCATTCTCGTATCTTTAGCGTCAAAGTAGTGATGTTTCTTTTATCATAAATAGTGGTGCTTCTCTCTATTATGAAAATAATCATATCTCTGTGCAAATGAGGACGTCATTCTAGAAGTTACCATTTTTTAAAAACGAAAAGGTAATTTTAATATTTTAAATTTGTGAACAAAATATGTCTAGCTAAGAATGAAGAATGCATTCTAATTCACTCTGTATCGCATTCAGGAAAGTGCAACGCATTCTTGCATTTATTTAACGAAAAAAATTAACGTGAAAATGACATTCTGACGTTTTGACTTCCATAATTTAACATTTATAACAAATTTATGAATATGTTATATGTTAACATTGTAAAAGACCAGACTTGAGAACATCATTATCTCAGAGAAAGAAATAAAAAATTAAAAACAGTGATAAAACGAGAAAATAATAAATAAAAGCGATATGAAAGTGAATTCACAAAGAAGCGAATGAAGAGATAACCAGTCGTGAAAAATGAATGAATGAACGATAAGGAAATGAAAGGGAAAAGAAGATGAATAGTGACTGGACAGAAGGTTGAAGCAACACGGATAGAAAACTCTTCATGAATAGTTAACAAAAATGAAATGAACGGCAAAAGAAATCATGAGAGATAGTTTCATGATAAAGAGTAAATGGGGAATAAGCCAGAAGAGAAAGATAACGAGAGATGGAATGCATTACTAAGATAATCTTTAAAGAAGGGAGACGAGAATGGAGGCAATGAAAAATTATGGAAATTTGAAATGATGGAAATTTGAAAATCAAAATTTAGAAAAATAATGTATAAAATAAATGCGCTATTACCCTTACCTGAAACTGCGCAACGCATAAAAATTTGAAGCAGTCAACAAATTAAATAAAAACGACTAATTATTTTGAAAAATTCAAATAAAATAAAAAGAGACAAGAGGTGGTTGTCTGTAAAAGAGGTATTATGAACCATAGAAAGAACTGGGTAATAAACAAAAAAAAAAATAAATAAAAGCGAAAGGAGGAACTAGATAAATGGATAGAAGATTGTAGAGAGATCTGAAAAATAGCATAAATGAAGAAACAAACAATAAGAAGCAATAATGGTCGATTAGAAACAGAAGGTAAGTGTAACAACAATTATATATATATATATATATATATATATATATATATATATATATATATATATATATATATATATATATATATATACGACAAAAGAGTTGGTAAGATAATAGTAAAAGTGTGTTTAGAGAAATCAGGGATTATGAGTCAAGCAAATATTTGATAAGAAACCTGAACTGCTTTAGTTGCATATGACCGCATAAAAACACACACACACACGCACACACACATACAAGGATGTTGATGATGATGTATAACGAAGAAAATGATTTCTTTTTTAAAAAAAGTTTAAGAGTCATTGCGATGGAATAGGAGCATGTCTTCTGTTTTCAGGCAGGGGTTGATGAGTGTGCCAAACTGTAGATAAGTAAAGGGGCTATAACCTTATTCTATTGTTGCTGGTATTTAATGATGGTACAAGCGTCAACTGGTGATTAGTGAGATGATTTTTGTATCATTTATAAGCAGGTGTTATATATATATATATCTATATATATATATATATATATATATATATATATATATATATATATATATATATATATATATATACTATATATATATATATATATATATATATATATATATATATATATATATATGTACTGTATATATGTATATATATATATATATATATATATATATATATATATATATATATATATATATATATATATATATATATATATATGTAAGATTAAGGCTACTTCAGTGTCGATTAATTTATAGTTAATGTGTTGTTATTTCCACGTTGGATTTCTTTCCTTTATTAGTAAATGACAGAAAGTCTAAAATCTCCAGCTGCTGAGGTGGATTCTTAACTATTTGAAACTGATTGAAGTTTTAGTTTTCTGTAAAAGAAAACTGTTGTCCGGTTTTGTCTGTCCGTCCGCACTTTTCTGTCCGCCCTCAGTTCTTAAAAACTACTGAGGCTAGAGGGCTGCAAATTGGTATGTTGATCATCCACGCTCTAATCATCAAACATACCAAATTGCAGCCCTCTAGCCTCAGTAGTTTTGATTTGATTTAAGGTTAAAGTTAGCCATAATCGTGCATCTGGCAACTATATAGGACAGGCCACCACCAGGACGTGGTTAAAGTTTCATAGGCCGCAGATTATACAGCACCATACCGAGACCACCGAAAGATAAGTCTATTTTCGATACCGTTGACTATACGCTATACAGAAAACTCGATTATATTTTTTACTTGTTTTGTGTGTGCTACAGATTACAACAGCTAGTGATGTAACTAAAGCCTTACTTTGTGGGTAATAAGCTTTTGTTACACTGCTCTCTCACGAAGTCGAGGGAATAGGACGATGCTGCACTTTTTGAGTCTTGAAGATATTTAGAGAATTCAGCGTCTTGCCGAAGTCTAAGATTTTACTTTTGACGTTAGCAAATGAACGAGGCAAATCTTAGAGGAGACTTAGACATAAATTAATGACAAATGAATTAATCCGAAAACAGACTTAATCTTCTCAAGTCAGGTTTATTCGTTAGGGTTAAGGTACTGACAGCTTTGGATAAATCCTAATACCATTGGGGTACTTTTTAACAATGGTAGCAGACTGACTTTTTAGTATTTTTAAAAAGTCCAAATTTGTGTGTGTGAGAGAGAGAGAGAGAGAGAGAGAGAGAGAGAGAGAGAGAGAGAGAGAGAGAGAGAGAGAGAGAGAATTTTGAAAAAAAAAGGTTAGTAAACGAGACAAACCCAATGAAATTTCAAAAGTGGACACAAACAATTCATAAATACAGATGGACGTGGAAAAGTAGACTAAAAATAAAAAGGCCAATGACAGATCAGGTTGGAAAATGTAATAATTCTTCATAAAGAGAAAAACGAAGGAAATTATTTTAAGGCAGACGATCCCTAAGACATGCAAAAATATTGAAATGCGATGAACTTAAATCCATCTATGAAATGGCGTGATACAGAGAATAAGGAATACTCGACAAGACGACTCGAACCCTACGAACATTGATTATGGAACGATTATCATTATTAACGCTATTTTTAAATTGTATTTCTTCTCTTATTCCTCTCCTGTAACTATCGCAAGTGGATTTATGAAAGAGAAGGGGCGCAGTCGAGAGTTCAAGCTTCAGCGAAAAGTCAGGTGAAATGTTGCGCTCTTGAAAGAGTTTAGCAAAGCAATGGATGCGAAAGAAAGAGCAGTGGAGGGGAGGGGGGGAAGGGGAAGAGTGAGGCGTGGGGTTAGGAGAGGGCCAGCCAAACAAAAGCCCAATCGAAGGTGGTCCTCTGATAAGACTTGACAGGAAGGTTAAGGTTGAGATTGGGGGGAAAGTCGAGAACAACGACCACTCGGCGCTAGTTACCAATTGACTTTCGAGGGGGCCCAGGACCCGAGTCTAGGACCCAGGACCTGGTGAGCTGGGAGAGAGGGGGGTCCTGGCAGGGGCGAAGACTTTTCCTATCCCCAAATTGATGTCTTCGAACGCCACGGTTGCGGAGAAGAGATATCGCCTCTCGTGCGTGTTTTGCTTCGCGGCGGGCCTCGTTTCGTGCGATGCGCCCGGGAAAAGTATTCCCGATCGCCTTTTGTTTCCGCGCGGTGTCCGACATTGTTGCCCAGATTTACGGGTGCTTAGCGATTCCCTCGCACGGAATTGCAGTTTCCTAATGGCGCTCTAATGAGTTTGGGCCAATCAGACGTCCGCTTTTAGATGGAGAGAAATGAAAATGAAGCTTCAAAGAAGAAGTTGAAGAAAGGAAAGTACTGGAGGAAAACGAAGGTAACAGCAACCAAATGTGTTTTAACCTTCCCTCAGAACCCTTTAGACTTTGAACCCCTTCAAGGGATTTTGGACAATTAGCGGACGGTTAAAAGTCTGTTTTAGGGAGAGTCACGGTCAAGTGTCACTCCCCGTTACTTAAAAGGAACCCTTCATTATCCGGTGGCTCAATTTTGGTGGGTCCATTCGGCTCCATCGTACTCAAGCAAGTAAATCGGTTACCAGAGCCTTTTCAGTTCTAAAGCGTGGAAAGTTACGAAGGCATTTCTGTACCGTTTATCGTAATGATGACGAAAGTCAGGATTATTGTTATTGATATAATTTTTCTCCTATAGCTACTATACCTCACAGTATACTAATTAATATACTTTTTGTTATATGTACATATTAAGAGCAATATTTCATAACAGAGGTAATTAAGCATAATGCATTTTCTTAAATTAATAATATTATTGGTATCTGCATTGCCATGTCATGAATTAAACAACATGACTGAAACCTCTATTCTCTAATTATCCTGTTCATTGTTCCTCTCTGGTTTTATCTTTTATTCATGAATTAAAGGAAGTGATACAAAAACAGAGAGGAAATACACGAGGTAACGTTAGAGTTGATACGAAAGATGACAGCTGAAAGAGAATGTTCTGATCTTTATCACTTTTGTACCAGGGAATGTAAGCTGCCAGTTTATCTGCTTAATTCTAGAAGGCCGATATGCCAAGAGCTGTCTAGTTTCCTTCAGTGGTAAGATTACCTTCTGTCTAAGGGAGTTCCCTTTTCAATTTGACTAAACAGTCTTCCACAAGTCAATAGAGTTTCAGGAAATTTGGGGAGTTTTACAGCTAGGACCCTGAAAGTACTCGAGATTCAAGTAATATGTAAATGTTTACAAGTAAACAAGTTATACATAGGAATTTTGTGGGTTTCTCTTTCCATTATTATTATTATTATTATTATTATTATTATTATTATTATTATTATTATTATTATTATTATTATTATTATTATTATTATTATTATTCAGAAGATGAAACCTGTTCATATGGAACAAGCTCACCACAGGGGCCATTGATTTGAAATTCAAGCTTCCAAAGAATATTCTGGTGTTCATTAGGAAGTAGTTAGAGGAGGTAAAGGGAAATACAAAAGAAGGGGATACATCTTATTAAAAAAGAAAAAAAGTAACAGTAATAAAAAGCAACTTCATTCTGTCCTTGAACCCAAGACTTGCAACCACTTACAAAGAACTCTTCTGACAATACTAGATGATGTATATATCAAGTTCCATATAAGCTTTGTGACTGTGCCTACATTGGTCAGACTGGAAAATCTTTTGAACTAGACAGCATCAAAATCAATAACAGATCTGAACGGCATAAAAATGTATAAGATGTGCACATGTAAACTGTGTGAAATTTTTGTGCAAGTTAGTGAAAACAATCGCACAATCAGATAAGCGGGGGCAAAAAAGTTTATTCCAATAATATACTGGAACGAGACATAATCAAGAAGAATAAATTATAAAAAGAAACTATAAACAAGACAACTCAATTGTTACCAAAAAGCTCACTGACAATTACAGTAAAATTAAGTCCCACTCCATAAGAAGCCTTATGCATTCCAACCCCATATTGAGTAGCATAGAAAGTAGCCTGTTTACCGTCCAAATTAAGCTTCCGACCTTTAGGTCACAGATAATTTTCGACAGTCGTATTGGGCCCATAATTGACAGCGGCGTGATGCTCCGGCTGTGGGTTTATTGCCCCACCTGGTACTCTGCATTCTCCTTCGTCACCTTTTGGGGAAGGCTCTTGGACACTGCTCAAGCCACCTGGCTGGCCATTGGCGCCTTTCTCACTCTGTTTGGTGGAAGTTATCTGCAGGTGAACTGCACTGTTCACTGTAATTCACCAGTTTATCTTACTTATCTAATTGACATATCCTGCTTCTTCTTCTCTAATATATGTATTAAAACCCCTTTTTTGATGTCTTGCATTGTTGTGGTGTTACCAACATGGGGTTCCCCACTCAATCTGTGAGGTTACAGGTGTTGGGGGTTAGTCATTGCTTCGCTCGGCTGGGGCATCTGAAAAACAAAAACGCATCGCTTATTGCCGTGAGTGGATGTGTCAAGCGGGCACGACTATCGCAGGCAAGACTTTCGATTGCCCATTTTCGAGATGAATGCAGTTCACGGGCAGCCCTCTGCACGCACCAAAAAAAAAATGTTCGCACGGTACACAAACACGACCAGTCACTGATTTTTTTTGTAAATGTTTCTATGCCTCCACAAAATAGATGAATTACTATGTATCGGAACGCTGTTTCTGATTCCTTGAACTCTTGTGTTCATTTTGCTTTTCATAATGTATTTTTCCCACTTATTTTATTCATTTTCTTAATCAAATCTTGCGTCCATCACCCGTTGTTTATTTTATTTTCGACCTCTTTCAGCACTTGGCAGCTAAAAATCTATCTCACACCATTTCCAGTCTCGAGTGAAACCAGATTTACTTATCTGCAATTTATTAAAACCGAATTTCAAGCCTGACTTCTCTTTTCCCTGCCCTGAATTATATATATAAACATGGAGGTCCCTGTCATCCACATTCAGTCCTCTTTTAAATTACTTCTCAGAATACCTGTCATAGAGATAATAATGATGATAACATAATCGGTACAGTATTTCTTTTACAAAACATTCTTTTATATATTTTCTGATCTTACGTCACAGTTGTGACCTTAATCTTTGTATCTTTTTGGAGAAAAACATTATTTCCATGTACGATGATTACGATTCTATTATAATGCATGATGATGATGATGATGACACGATGAGAGAGAGAGAGAGAGAGAGAGAGAGAGAGAGAGAGAGAGAGAGAGAGAGAGAGAGAGAGAAAATTCTCATGCAAGGAACAAATGGAGATCTCGTAAGAGATTTTTGAAGCTAAAAGAATGACGAGAATAGAAAAAGATATCACAGAAATACATTGTAACAAGAGAGAGAGAGAGAGAGAGAGAGAGAGAGAGAGAGAGAGAGAGAGAGAGAGAGAGAGAGTGCTTATTTTTGGCAAAAAAAACAAAAGAAAAATAGTTTTTAAAACTGAGAGCTTTTCCATAATAATATATATATAATCATTCATCGAACGAGAACAGAGATGATGGATCACGGCGATTTAAAACAGATTGGAGTCCCGTGAGGGCATATAGTGATGCCTGTGATGTGGAAATCTGTTTTATAATATAAACCGTAATTCGAGGTTAAAAAGTTTGATCTACTGTTGTTTAGTTTTTACCAGTCACAGCGTAGACAAAATATCTATCTCTCTCTCTCTCTCTCTATCTATCTGTCTATCTATCTATCTATCTGTCTATCTATTTATCTATCTATCTACTATCTGTCTATCTATCTATCTATCTACCTATCTATCTATCTATATTTGGAAACGTAATCTGTGGTCGGATTCTTGACCAATTTTCTAACACAAACCAAACTGACACGCCCTTCCTAATACGATTTTATTGTTCCAGCAAGGGAACGTTTGTGTACTCGTAATAAACGTACTGACAGGATATTACATCATTAATTACTGCCGGATCCCCTGTTTTATTTATTTATCTATCTATAAATGTATTTCAGTGACCTCCGAAGTTCCTGAATCGAAACAACCAATCATATCAGAAAGGTGATTTCTCCTTCAACCAATTAGAGTCAAGAACCGTCTCAACCAGACCGTAACGAGCATTAAATCTCTGTATCATTACCGTTCTTCGCAACTAGGCTGAACAACTTTTGTTGCTTTTGTAACACTGATCGTAAAAAAAAAAAGCTGTGTTTACACTTTGGCTGAAAATCAATAGCGTTGCCAGAAGTCAATCCACAGATCTGAAAAATGATTGAGCGAGACACAAAGCGAAGGCCCTTGGCGATGAACTCCAGCGTGAAATTGTAAAGAAGAAGAAGAAGAAGAATTTCACTCGGAACTTCACTTTTAAAAAGCAATAAACGGTCCAGCCACCGATAAGTACACCACTGAGGTGTGTCTGTGTGTTTTTTCTTTTTTATTTTTCCTCTTTCACTCGGCGCTCTTAACGATGATGGCCGCTGATTACAGATGGGATTTTGCTTAAAAGGAGTCAGTCTATTTTTAATTTTTATTTATTATTTACTTATTTCTTTTTTCGTTGCTGCCTGAAGGCCCCGTCGCGGTTGGCTGTGATGAGAGAATTTTCTCGCTGATCAGTCGAGGCGGTTTGGACGTAACGTAATCGAGGTTTCCCGGACGTTACGTAAAATGTTACGTTTCTTTACGAGGGTCTCTTTTGCGAGCAGTGACGTAAAAGTCATGTCAAATAATAGCTTGGGTCTTGTATATGTTATTGGCTTTTCAAATTGGTTTTCAGCATTTGTACAGGATGTCTACTTGTTTTGAATTTTTGTGTCACGTATACACACTCTACTTTATACATACAAACATATATATACATATATGTATATATATATATTATATAAAATTTCCTGGTCAATTAATCTTCTGTATTCACGAATATTAGGCACAAATATCGTTTAAAATCGAAATCACTATACCTAACGAGTCCCTTCTTTACCTAATTTTCCTTCGACTTCTGGTTGACGGCAACTGCAACAATGTATGCATACCTGCATAACATACACGTGCGCACACACACACACACACACACACACTTACAGTGACTCATCCCCCCCTAACTCTCTAGCTAATTAACGGCGAAGGTGAAGACATACATTTAGAAACGGTTACTTAAGTCGGCAATGGCCAAGCCTCTCATTAGATATCCTACAAGGGCATTATGCGATGACCTTGTTCATGAGCCCACATATATATGTCTGAAGGCTTCTGAAGGCCTCTGAAGGCCTCTGAAGACCTCTGAAAGCCTCTGAAGGCCTCTGAAGGCCTCCCAAAGCCTCTGAAGGCCTCTGACAGCTTCTGAAGGACTCTGAAGACCTCTGAAAGCCTGTGAAGACCTCTGAAGACCTCTGAAAGCCTGTGAAGACCTCTAAAGGCCTCTGAAGGCCTCTGGAGGCCTCTGAAAACCTCTGAAGACCTCTAAAAGCCTCTGAAGGCCTCTGAAGACCTCTGAAAGCCTGTGAAGACCTCTGAAGACCTCTGAAGGCCTGTGAAGGCCTCTGAAGGCCTCTGAAGTCTGATGTTTATGCAACAAAAGTGAGGAAATTGTATGAAAGTTGAGAACTCCAGCAAGGAGAGGGTCATAAATGAGGAGTCGTGGATTTTTATGTGTTTACATACGAGTGTACATAGGCACTCCCAAGCGCATGCAAGTGTGATATTATATAGATTTATTTATTTTTGTAGCCTTCACAAGTATGTATGTATGTATATATATATGTATATATATGCAGTATATATGTATAAATACATATATAAGTAATATATACAAACACACACATACATAGTTACATATACAGTATATATACGAATGAAAAGCTCTCGAATTTATTGAAATTCTAGCTTTCCAATTATGTTTAAACGCACGACAAACAAGAATAGAGTTTTCTTGAATACACATTCCTTAAGAACGCCTCTGTAAACCGGTTTAATATTCATCTAACTCATCAGGAATCACTGGAGAAGAATAAAATCATCAATGATTGATCTCCAAATTAATTTCCACTCCATTAAGAACCGGAAATGTTTTAAAAATGTCATTCATTCCGGTAATGAGAGAACGAATGGAAAGAACAGCTTTTGAGAGGGTGAATAGTGAATGAGAGAGACTAATGAGTTTACTGACATGAGGAGAGTGACAGGAATATGATAGTGCATAAGATGGTTCAGAATGAAAGGTTTTCAGTATAGAGAAGAGAAATACGTCGGGGTTTTGTAGTAATTAGAAAGCAGTAATAAGGAAAGCGAGTTAGAAAGTGAACACGGAAAGTCTTTTAGAAAGTGAAGTATCAATAATTGATTAATTTATCTGAAGAGGACAGAGTTCAAGGACCATAATATTTGGAAAAGGAAGTAAACTAACACTGTTTAGGCAAGCGATTAGTTTTTATTTCTCAGGTTAAGGTAAGTATACCTTAGTTTAACCAGACCACTGAGCTGATTAACAGCTCTCCTGGAGCTGCCCCGAAGGATCAGATTGATTTTACGTGGCTAAGAACCAATTGGTTATCTAGCAACGGGACCTACCACTTATTGTGGAATCCGAACCACATCATAACGAGAAATGAATTTCTATCACCAGAAATAATATCCTCTAATTCTGCATTGGCTAGTCGGAGAATCGAACCGGGTCCCAGCAGAGTGCTAGCAGAGAACGATACCAACCCGTCCAATGAGGAACTTTATTTCGCAGGAAAGAGCAATCACATCATTGAGTGGAAAATTACCATGTAACATGCTCAAGAAGAATTTGTCTGTGAAAAAGAGACATCACCAATTGGGGAAGATTTGGATACTTATTTTCTTCCTGTTCCGTTGTAACAGTTAAAGTTGTATGTACACACATACATATATACACACATACACACACACACACACACACACACACACACATATATATATATATATATATATATATATATATATATATATATCACACACACAATGCACATATATATACATTATTTATATATATATATATATATATATATATATATATATATATACATATATACATATATACATACATACATACATACATACATACACACACATATATATATATATATATATATATATATATATATATATATATATATATATATATATATATATATATAAAGATACCTATACCAGTGTAAAATCCCATGCTATATCTAACATGACTTCCAAATTGAAAACACGAAACTATTTCGCCTCGCAGTAATGCCAAAATAAAATAAATCGATACCAAAAAAACCTAATATGAAGAGCAGCATTTGAACAAAGCAACAGCGGACACGAAAAACAAGAGTATTTTTAATCCAGAGATAATTCAGTGCTTTAGGGTCTTTGAGTCTGCGCAAAAAAAGTCATCGTTTGGAAAAAAAAAGATACTAATACGTTTCTGGGGGCGATCGGCCAGTAAATGAAGACCTAGCAACATGAGACAGCTTCTACATAATATTCGGGGCAGTTTAATGAGAAAACTATTGTTATTTTGTTCGAAATGCGCGGAACGTTTTAATAATATCAACGAAGGAGTGTGAAAAATGGGACAGCCATCTTTAAACGGAGAAGTGTTTTTTTTGTTAGGTATCTTAAAGAAAGCTTTTCGCGGATAAACGCAATAAAAAGCCAAATATAATATGCTTTGTTAGTCTGGTATTTTACAGGAAGTTTTATGAAGGTGAATAAAAACGTAATTAAAGAAATAAATAGAGCAAAAATATAGTTTTGTTTGTCTCGTTGTGGGATGTGTTATTAATGAGGTAAAGAAAATGAATTATGCAAGCGAGTGAAGCAAAAATATGATTTTGACAATTATTAAATGTCTCCTTGTGGGATGCTGTGTTAATGACGTAATCAGTGACTGAAGCTATCTGCTTTACAAAGCTCATTAAATGACTGAACCCACTTCAGTCACATGATGCAATGGCTGAGTTTACATTACTCACATATTTTAGTGACCGAACCTCCACCAGACAAGTAACGTAATGACTGAACCATCACTGGTCACTCAGTCCAGTGAGTGAACCTACAGTCAAAATGCGATGACTGAACCTTCATCAATCACATAAAGTAGTGACTTGATCTGTATCAGCCACATAATTCAGTGACCGAATTCCCACCAGTCACAATGCAGTGACTGAATCTATGTCAGTCACATAACTAAAGACTGAACCTACAATAGTCATGTAACACAGTGACTGAACTTACATCAAAATACAACCACTAATTCAGTGACTGACTTCCCATCAGTCAAACTCCATCAGTCACAATGCAGTGACTGAATCTCTGTCAGTCACATTAATTAAAGACTGGACCTACAATAGTCGTATAAGACGGTGACTGAACTTGCACCAAAATACAACCACGTAATTCAGTAACTGACTTCCCATCAATCATACTCCACCAATCACACTCCACCAGTCACAATGCAGTGACTGAATCTCTCTCAATCACATGAATCAAGCACTGAACGTAAACAAAAATGCACTGTTTCTGGGTAAAGTTACGAGAATGAAACAGTTTGATAAAACAATCATTTTTTTGTTTGGTTATAATTAATTTTTTTGCTCGCCCCTGTGTTTGTTTGATGACTGCAAGTGTATTTATAAAAAAAATGAAATTTGCCCAAAAATACAGTAAAATAGCTAATATCTAGGTTTTGGCTTGATTTTATCAATCCTAAAATTAACAAGGTATATATGATTAATATCGATATTTGTGTATTTAAAAAGAGAAACTCAGCATTTTTTAAGCTTTGTACACTATACACTGATGTATTGTGAAGAGAAAGAAATGGAAAGACAGGAATAAAGAAATTTAGCCTTTTGACAACCACGCAGAGAGAGAGAGAGAGAGAGAGAGAGAGAGAGAGAGAGAGAGAGAGAGAGAGAGAGAAAAAGAGAGAGAGAGAGAGAAAGAGAGAGAGAGAGAGAGAGAGAGAGAGAGAGAGAGAGAGAGAGAGAGAGAGAGAGAGAGAGAGAGAGATTTTCTTAACGGTTCATTGTCTGCTTATAGGAAAAAATCGTTGAAGAAACCTAGTGCCTAGGCACAGAGAGAGAGAGAGAGAGAGAGAGAGAGAGAGAGAGAGAGAGAGAGAGAGAGAGAGAGAGAGAGAGAGTTTATTTTGTTTCATGGTTGTGTCAGATTATTGGAAAAATCATCGAAGAAACCTAGTGCCCAGGCAGAGAGAGAGAGAGAGAGAGAGAGAGAGAGAGAGAGAGAGAGAGAGAGAGAGAGAGAGAGAGAGAGTTTAATTCGAACCACGTAACAAACGTACTCCACGGCCTTAGGCAGTATGCATTTCATTCTGGCAATCAAATTCCTGCAGTCGTAATGCCCCTGACTTTTTGCTAAGCTGCCCTTGTCAATATCAAACGTATCTGTGTATTTTTTTTTTTCAATTTCACCTCAGTCACTACTGGAACTTATTTTTTGTTGCGTTTTCATGATATACTGTTTATCTGAGTTTCTTTGTAAATAGACAAGGCGGGGAATTATAAAACAAACACAAGAAGCCTTGAGAAGTTACTTGATATGGTAGGTTAACTCTGTATACGATTGCTACAATATGTACCAAACTAGTACTGAGATAGCACAAGGATACAATTTTCCTAATCCCGCATCTAAAGTCTGAGGAAGATAGGAAACGCCTTTAGTTCGTAAAGTTTCGGACCTAGAATTCAACTTAATAAACGAAGTACTTTGATGGTTACCTTGAAGAACAAGTCCGCTTTGTCGACTAGGAGTAGAGACCAATCGTCTAACCCATGGTTTTTCACTTTCTACTTTTCTTTCGTTTACTTTTAGACTGGTAACTCCCTCATATTCATATTTTTCAATTTATATTTTTCTATTCTTTTTGATTTTAATATTCCACTCTAATGAAGATTTCCAGGCAGTTCGATGGGTATAAAGCTTCTTTTCGTAAAAATACGCAGGCATAATATGCAGAGCAAATTCTGAATTATGGCAACGTATCCCCGTAGAGTGTTTGAAACTAGACTGCGGCTTGTATGTAAAGGCATGACCTTGAACGAACGAGAATGGAAAGCAGGATAAAGTTTATGAATATTTAAATGTTTTGACGAATAGGTAAATGATATTCCTTTTACGATCAGAATTTTATGTTCACTTCCCGTCGTGAATTACACCGCAAGTGAAATTTAAAGTAGGAAATGAAACTGAAAACTAAGGAAAACTTGATTTAGTTAAGTTTGAGGAAAATTGATGCACGAATAAACACAGACAATATGATAAAAGGACCTTCATAAGCTGTTGATGAAACTGATGACTAAACATTAGCTACTGATAGAGAGAGAGAGAGAGAGAGAGAGAGAGAGAGAGAGAGAGAGAGAGAGAGAGGCGAACCAACAGGTTTCCAATAAGTTGGCTGCAGTGGCTGTGACGTCTTACTTATTTATTTGGTTGTGAATGATTGTTGAAAATCTGAATGAAATGTTCTCCTGCTCTCTCTCTCTCTCTCTCTCTCTCTCTCTCTCTCTCTCTCTCTCTCTCAAAAAGCAGATTGGTTACCTATTCATAAGATGAAAAAATAAGCAAATGCAATAGCATAATTAACAATAATTATTTAATATATTGAGAACAAAATAGAAAAAAATAAATGAAAGTGAGGCCGCAGATGCAATAAGATATTTAACATAATTATTTAACAAACTGACAATAAAATAGACAAAAAAAATAAATAAAAGTAAGGCCACTCAAGGTAAAGTTAACTCGTATTGTTTTCATTTTCTTATGCGAAGGAAATCACATAAATCATAACGCCCTAAATATCCAGGTAACTTCTCGTGGCTACGACTAATTATTCATCAATTTACGACTACCCAATTACCATGATGACTGAAACTCCTTTGTGATACGAGTGAATATCCACCATATTGCCTGTCTTCGCCTCGAATTTATAATTGGCTCGACCCGTACCCATACCCCCATACCCAGTACCCAAGACGAAAGAGGTCGCACGCCCCAATGAGCAGCCAGGCGCCAAGTTACATATATTTTGGGAAGGGCATAAACTGGGGCAGCTTGGAGGTCGATTTTGATGACGAATCGCCCAGGGGAATTATGGGTGCAGCGTAAGGATGTCGGCTTTATTTTGAGGGGCCCGTTTAGCACGAATTCGTCAAGAATAAGGACGTCGGGCGTGGGCAGTTGAAGGGAAAGTGAAAGTCCAAAATGGCAATTGAAGAATGCTGCAATATTTTGTAGGGATCCAACGCATCTTTTCGGATATGTGTGGCTTGATCTAAGAGGCCAAGGATTAAGATGTCTGAGATTTTTCGCGGTCTTTTCGCATCGAACGCTCCCGGTTAAAGGAAACTTACGATATGACATTTGCTCATTCAAGAATCTTTTCGAAAAATGGTCTGTAAGACGTATTTAAACTTTAATAGTGTCTTGGCCATTGCCCAATCGTCTTTTAAAGCTACGATTCAGTACGATTATCTCCCCTGACTAAAAAAGACTCTTTAAATCAAATAATAAATTACAATACATTTAATCAGTTTCTGAATAGGGTGAAAGGAACGCCTATAACTGGGCTTCCGCAGTGTTATGTAATTAGATGCTGAATGGGCCATTAATCTCACATAACAGTGATTACCGGAGATTTGTAATGATTACCAAGTGACCCAGTCCCAACTTTAACCTTGAATGTCATCATTTCACTATTCCTTTGTGAAACTCGATGTTTATAAAATCATTTCAAATTTGCTTTGTGATACTTATATACATAAGGGTTGTTCTACCTTTAATATTCAATGTGGCTATTATTATTATTATTATTATTATTATTATTATTATTATTATTATTATTATTATTATTATTATTATTATTATTATTATTATTATTATTCGGTGAAAAATGAAGGAAAGAAAAATAAAAATTAGGAAGAAGAGAGGAAGAGGAAAGAGAATATTAGATAACTGAATATTGAATCTCTCGACAGATAAAAAAAAAAATACTTGTCGGGACAGTGCCAAAAAGGCCCAACTTAACAGGACATCTGTCCCCTTCTGCAAATAAAAGATCCTTTTATCTTACCATCTTATGACAATTCTCCCACACCAGAATCAATTGCCGCCTTACGTGAGATCATTATGACCCATAAATCTCTCGCCTACTTCGCTCAATCTCGTGTCATGGAATTGTGACCTCAGTGCATTTTGATAATTTTTTTCCATAAAATTTCGGGTCGGCGCAAAACAAACCAGATTAAAAGAATTTTCCTTTTTCCTCAGAGGAACGATTTTGCCATCTTAAACACTGCTCTCCTGAGCGATTTCACTCTCCTCGTGTCGCGAGTGATGGATGCTTGGCAGGAGCTATCCGAATATGAGGTGCGCTCGTGAACGTGAGGACCTTCGTGCGAAAAAATGAGGAGGAAAATATTGGTCACAGATCGAACGAGCGGAATCGAGTTCTTGATCGTGAAAACAAAAGGCTTAAGAGGTTACGTTTATCATAACAGAAGTGTTCTCAGTGTATAATCTTTTCTTTTGATACCAAATGACTCGGCTGAAAGGGGCAAGGCGTTTCCAAGCGTTCAAAACCAGGCCCCCGAAGTGACGTCATCCAAGTCGAAAACCGTGCCTGATTTACTCGAGACGGGGAGCTTTCACCGTGTCAGAAAACGTCATATCTTTTAAGCGAACGCAACCAAGCATTCACCTTCTGCACTTACCTCTCTCTCTCTCTCTCTCTCTCTCTCTCTCTCTCTCTCTCTCTCTCTCTCTCTCTCTTCGCCTATATTGTTTACAAAACATTATTCTTTTCGCGGCTTCGCCATTCCTCTTCTTCTTCTCCTCTCTCACCCGTTTACGACTGGACGTCCTTGACCACTGATTGTTACGGTTTGATCTGCTTGTGTGACGGCGACCGCTGCCGCCGCACATGCTTGAGTGCTTGCGTGTGTGCGTGCGTGCGTGCGTGCGAGTGCGATGGACGATTGGGTATGTGATGGAATGACGCAGTAATGGGTCTTCCACGTTCGTACTCTGTGGACTGGAAGACGACATTGAATTTTGGGAATGAACAAACTGATAAACGGATAAATTGTAGGTGAATTTCTATAAATGTAAAGCAAGAAGAAAAATAACTGGAATGAAATAAACCAAATTGTGCCAAATTTAATATCTCTCTCTCTCTCTCTCTCTCTAGAAAATTTCGAATGAATGAATGGTGTTGCGTGTTCCTATTTAAGAGTGTGGAAAACCATGTATTCAAGTGATATATATATATATATACACATATATATATATATATATATATATATATATATATATATATATATATATATATATAATGTATATATATATATATAATATATATATATATATATATATATATATATATATATATATATATATATATATATATATATATATATATATATATATATATATATATATATATATATATATATATACATACCCTGTTTTGGTAGCTAGTAAAGGCTACCTTTTATTTGTAGCTAGTTTTGTTCAGGTCATTATGTTTACCTTTTAGGACCTTTTCACTGAATGGAAATAATATTGTAATTTTCTCCACAAAATATATGAATCCAACTTGAAGATGGGTTGTTGCTATCAAAGGTGGATGAAATAACCTGGAAATCTTATAAACGTCATTTCTAACAGTTAATCTTAAAGGCAAACACAATATGTATTAAGAAATTTGAAATGATATCTAAGCTCCTGCAGTGTTCCTATTTTTCTGAAAAATGGTAAAACGGGGAGTGAAGCTTTTATCTGAAATGGGTCTTGAGGAAATATGCCACTGTAAAAATTGTCATGTGCCATTCAGCAACGTTTCCTCCCTGCATTCAGCTACGCAGGCATTCAGACACGGACCAGAAACAGTCCTTGAAAAACTGAACCAGTCTCAAAACTGGTAAAAAATGCGCTGAAGTTTCTTCGGCGCAATCGAGTTTACTGTACAGCATACAATGCTGTATGAGCCGCGGCCTATGAATCTTTCAGCCACGGGTCTGTGGTGGCCTGTCCTATAGCGCTGGCATACGCACGATCATTGCTAACTTTAACCTTAAGTAAAATAAAAGCTACCGAGGTTAGAGGGCTGCAGTTTGGTATGTTTGATGATTGGAGGGTGGATGATCAACATACGAATTTGCAGACCTCTAGCCTCAGTAGTTTTTAAGATCTGAGGGCGGACGGAAAAAAAGTGAAGACAGAAAAAGTGCGAACGGACAGATAAATCCATCAAAAGAGTTTTCTTTTAAAGAAAACTAAAAGTAACTTGAGTCTCTGATGAAGTGGGTCGAGTTTCTGTGGGATTTTCATAGATCACTGAAAATCGTTGATATATGAGGGACTATGACTTTTCAGACAATCAGAACATTCCTCCGATGCTGAAGTCACTAACTGTCATGAATAATTCAACTTATTAAGTTACATGTAATATACAATACTATTATTATGGTTGTTTACATGTGCCAGTTACCCCACGGTGAAAATCGCCACGCTGTTCCCGTAGATTTTCACAATTATTAAACTTAATAACGCATCATAAAAAGATACCAAAATCACATGACGAATCTCCACCACTAGCCAGCTCGATTAAACCATCAATAACCCAAAACCACATATCCCTCTAAACTCGCGGGTGTCACCACTAGCTACTGCTATTAACACAGCATGATATACAGCCTAATAGCCTTCCCACTCAATCAGGAGCAGGAACTACCACTGTCTGCCAAGGGAGAGAGAAGGATGCGTATCATAACCCTACTTTATAGCCCTTCATTAGCTGGTCTGCACTCGTAAATCATGTCTCTTATGACTACCCCATAGAAAGGCCATTATCTCCAAAGGCCTGCTGTTCTAAGGACCGGTTTTAACGCTTCATTACCTTCCACCAGACAGAAGCGGTTGTTTAGGGACGATAAACCGTTCTCGAAGGGGTCGTTTTTGTATCGAGGTTCTACCTGACTGAAACGGTTACTGTGGGAGATGGTTTGTTCAGGCCAAACACTCGAAGGAGGGTGTTAAGGTTGATACAAATATCATTAGGATGTGGCTGTTATCGTGATCAGAAATTAGGGTCGGAAATCAAGACTGTTACACTATACATTTACGAAGGTATGGTGATGTGTCTTTTTTAAATTGAGGATTTATGGATAGGTGAGGAGTATCAAAGGGAAGTGTGGGCGATAAGAAAGACAAGGGGGAAACTTAATAAAGGTCAATAAAGCAGTGGAACAAGATAGACCTGACTGTCAGGTGATCAAAATAAAAAAATCAGTCAACTGACCTCTTGTCATTTATGCCACTGAAATCCTCCCGTACACTAACTTATGTGTTACCAGCAGTAATTGTTTCTCTGCATGAAACTAGTCTTTCGTTTTTTGTTGAACTTAAAACTCGAATTTCATCAGTTTTCTCCCAAAAGGGAAGAAAAATGAAGAGACATAGATGGGATAATTGTAAGCAGCTAAAGAAAGCGGTGATTTGTGATTTTTTTTTTTAAAGTTGGATCCTAAATCTTCGGTTCTCGAGCACCTTCTTGCCATCAGAACAGAACAAAAATTAAATTTCAAGTTAAATTTTGTTTCCAAAAGTTAAAACGCAAAAATCTTCGGTTTTCACTTCCTGACAAAAGGAAAGATAAATTAAGAAAAAAGCATACTTTCAAAACACGATTTAAAAAAAGCAACTCACGATTCGGTTCAAAATTTAAAGCTTAAAAACCCCTTGGTTTGCAAAAGCTTCCTCTCAAGAGATGAGATAAACCGAGGTACAAAAACCCACTGCCTTAAAAGCAGCCGAAGAAAGAAGAAAAACCAACTTTAAAAGAGGTCTTCGACCACAATATCCAGGTCACAGCACAGATAATTATACAGGCCTTTTATTCATAACAGGTAATGAATCTTACTGACAAGGGACTGTAATCGAAGGCCCTGCTTGCGGTGCTTGCGTGCGTGTGTCTCGAGGAAAAGGAAAGGCGTGGGTCAGAGAAAAACAGGCTGTTACGTCGTGGAACACTTCTGCCGAAGGAGACCTTGGCCCGGTATCCCATTTCGAACAATGCTTAGCTTCGACTTGAAAGCTCTTGAGCCCAATGTGTACTGATAAAGACCAAGTCGAGAGTCGAAGAAGAAGAAGAAGACGAAGAAGAAGAAGAAGAAGAAGAAGAAGAAGAAGAAGAAGAAGAAGAAGAAGAAGAAATAGCCAAAACAAATTCATAAATAAGCTCTTGAGACAAATGTGTACTGATAAAAACCAGGTTGCGGGTCAAAAAGAAGAAGAAGAAGAAGAAGAAGAAGAAGAAGAAGAAGAAGAAGAAGAAGAAGAAGAAGAAGAAGAGGACGAAGATGATGATGAAGAAAGGGCCACAACAAAGTAAAAAATAAGTTCTTGAGCCAAATGTGTACTGACAAAGACCATGTTGCGGGTCAAAAGGAAGAAGAAGAAGAAGAAGAAGAAGAAGAAGAAGAAGAAGAAGAAGAAGAAGAAGAAGAAGAAGAAGAAGAAAGGGCCAAAACAAAGTAATAAATAAGCAGAGAGGAAAACCAAGAGAGAAGATAAGAACACGACGATTGTATACAATCCTTTGAATTCATTCAGTTTGATTTTAGATTTTTAGTCCTAAAATTTGTATACAAATAACCATCTTAATTCTCCTCTCGTCAGCATGGGTTGATCGAATATATTTTCTGTTTATAATCATCTTCCTCATCATTCTAAGCTTGGCCTTACCAATCATCACTATTATTTCAAATGCGAGGAGACTTATTCATCAAGACAGCTTTTGTATCACTGACAAGATCATGCTGGGGCTAATGAATATATTACCATTATATTCACCAGAAGAGACAGGTCATAAGATTAAATGATAATTCGAGTTTTTATTGTAAGAAGTGGGAAGAGAAATAAGACTGAAGGGTGAAAAGGTAACGTTGTGTCTGGTCAGTACTTGGGTGGTTCACCCCCAAGAAACGACAGTAAGTCAGTTATGAAAGGATAACGAAACTCTGAATAAGTCCAACTCACAGCTTTAGCTGCGGGAATGAAGATGAACTCTATGAGAGTTCATTGGTTAATAGCAATGGATGTTATGGCACTGACATGAATTGCGGATGATGAATGACAGCGAAAGAAAGACTTATATGTTTAGAAAATCCATTTGCAAATAACTAATTATAAAATCCCAAGTTATGAAACGATCAAATGAAGCAAAAGTGAGTTAACATGGTTGAAAAGATGGATCAGAATGTTTTGAGTGATCTGACCTTCTGGAGAAATTGGGGAGGATGAAAGGTAGAAATAGGTGTATAATGCAAAAGACTTTGGAGGAAGGACTAGGTGGGATGAAACAGGCATTAAAATGGAAGGGCCTTAGTATCAAGGAACAGTGAAACAGCTGGAAGATGCAGGTAAGTGGCGCAGTCTTTGTTTAAGGAGGTTTGGAAGTTTTCTGCATAGTGGAGTTCATTCTTGAGTCAACAGTTAATGGGAGAGTGTGGCAGTAACTTTTGTTTTGTTTTCTTTGGGTCCACCCTTTTAGTGGAAGAGACTTATGGTATACACACACACACACACATATATATATATATATATATATATATATATATATATATATATATATATATATATATATATATATATCAAGACACTGGAGCAACTTAGACACAATACTCAACGACTCTGTAAGCCACATGAATCTAAATGAAAATTTCACAAAGAATGAGCAGCTTTGATGATAAAGAGATAGATTTCTATGTTCACAGGAAAAAAATTAGAAGCAAATGAAGCGTTTATGTAGATTATATAGAGGACTGACTCAAAAAGCAGTGATTATATACCAGTTACCAACACGCTTTCGACGCGGGTGATTTAATCTCGTGTCCCAGCGCATGCGCGATACAAGTAGAGAAGACAAAAATATATTTTTTCAGTTTTTAAGAAATGGGAGCGCGGTACAGGTTTTCACAATCCTTAATTAATGGACTCTCTCTCTCTGTCTCTGTCTGTCTCTCTCTGTTAGTTTTCTCTCGTTTTACAGCAACATCGTTTTGTTCCTATTTAAGCCACGTGTGGTTCCTGCCCTGTCGTGACCTGGGGCGCCCTACAGCCATGACCCGATGCGATAATATTGGGTGGGACGGTGTGTAAGTGGTCACAGACCTCATTACTCACACTTAGGCTTTTCGAGGACTTTATGACGTGAAATACTGTATGTATATGCATATGTATATGTATAAGTATATATATACATATGGGCATACACACACACACATATATATATGTATATACATACATATATATATATATATATATATATATATATATATATATATATATGTGTGTGTGTGTGTGTGTGTGTATGAGTGAAAGTCCAGTAACTCACAAAATGATTCTTAGCTCAGATCGTCAGCTGAAGCAATAAACAGCCCAATTTCCAGCATAAACTACTCCTGCACATAAATTTGAGTCCAGAATTGTTTTATGGAATAAATAACACGGACATAAAATCTTTTGTAAGCAGCTGTACACACTCAATACTAGGAGACACGCGTACACACACACACACACACACACACAGTGATATTATTTAAGTGAAAGGGAGGAAATTTTCTTTATTATAATAATTTTATGTCTTTGTCATCAAATTTTGGTCTTATATGCAATGATGAATTTCTCCAATTGTTTCTTATATTTGTTGTCCGTATTTGCAGTGTAATATTTTATGTTCCTCTCAATGACAGAAGAGGAATGAACTAAACCAAGCCAAGCATCGTCTAAAAACATTTACTTTTTCGTTGTCCAGATTTGCGTTATAAAAATTTCCCTCTTAACGATAGGAGATTTATGAATTAAATCAAGCCAACAATTGTCTAAAAACCCTCAATTTTTCACTTTAAAATGACCAGACGTTGAATCCTAGGCATCCTAGCTGACAGATTATAAGCATCAGACGTCCGGCTAAGATTTTGTGATACTTCTGCCTGTCAATCAGAAAGGAACGCTTGAAAAAACTTGTTATATCAGTTTTTGTTTCGACAGACCTTTTCTGTAACTGAATTGTAAGCTGGGAATGGAAAAACGTTACGCTAAACGGGTCTGATGTGTTGGTACCGTAATGAGAAATGATGTTAAGAGACTTCTGAGGATGTTAATTTTTTAAGTTGGGAATTTACAAATAATAGATGACAGTAGTAAATGTAAAATGTAATTGGAAAGTGATGTATAATGTCAGTGAATCATAGTTTACTTTTTACTGTTTCCGCGACAGAAGGGGAGAGAGAGAGAGAGAGAGAGAGAGAGAGAGAGAGAGAGAGAGAGAGAGAGAGAGAGAGAGAGGCATTCAGCCGAAGGGAAAATCAGATCCGGAAACGTTACACACAGCCTCTGCGTTCACCACAAAAAAAATGCAATAAAAATAAAGAAAATAAAAAAGTAATCCGGGGAAAAAACGAAAGAAATATAGTGGCGGGAATAGGATGTCTTCAGAGGCTGGACTGGAATCGTAACCATGTCCTGCGGAGATTCCGGTTAACATCAGGATACTCGACGTTTCCGTCTTAACAAAGGTTATTTTAGCTCGATCCAAAGATCCTGTTTATGCTCTCAGTTCTGTATTAATGATATTCCACGTCTCGGCTTAAAACTGTTTGTCTTTTACCTAAATGAAAGTGGTTGGACTCCAGATAAATAAAAGTGTTGTCGAGTCTAGATTAAAGTCAGTTTATCTCTAGGTAAATAAAAGTGGTTCGTCTCTAAATAAGTAAAAGTGGCTTGTCTCTTGGTGAATTTAAAGCGGTTTATCTCTAAATAAAGTTATTTATAGAGTGTTTGTCTCTAGGTAAATAAAAGCGATTTGTTTCTAGGTAAACACCAGTGTTTCTGAGTCTCGTTTGACGTCGGTTAGTCTTTGGGTAAATAAAATTGGCTTGTTTCTTAGTAAATAAAAGTGTTTCTGAGTCTAGCCTGACATCACCTAGTTTCTAGGTAAATAAAAGTTTCAGTGTGTCGCTTTACGTCGGTTCATCTCTAGGTAAATAAATGTTTCTGAGTCTTGGTTTACGTCCGTTTGTCTTTAGGTAAATAAATTTACAGGGTATGCAAATTTTACATGCATATCCATGCATAGTGTGGGGACATGCTAATTTCTTTCTGTTCAAATTCGGGTATATATACCAGTGGCTATCTATACCGGCGATTCAAATAATTTTTAATGAAAAATGTTTAAGTCGTAATTATCGTCATTACCATAATTGAAAAAATCACTACAGACTCCTATTAACTAGCTTGAACAAATTCTACAGTTCTACATGAAATACTCAAGTACTGATATAAAGCAGAAAAATTTACCTAAAGTAAAAAGTCAGCGGAAGACAACAAAATAAGAGAGAAGCTACTTTTCTTCAGGGAAAATGATCGGATTCAACAATTATCACACAACTGCTAAAGTACAGCTCCAGGTTAATTCATCTGACTTCACCAACACCAGCCAATTTGAAATTTTTGGGTCAAGAAATGAAAGTGAGGTGGGTGCGGTCACCACTGGGAATTCTCTTGATATTTGTATCGCGTCTTAAATACGATGGGAGGTTTAATTACATGTTTCTGCGTTTACTTGTGCTTTACGTAAGACTGCTCTACGGAAGTGTTTTGTGTTTGTTTATTTTGAGATTGTCTCGAATTGATCTCAGTCACTCATAATGCAGAGAAAGCAAGTAGTGTTTTGTCGTATGGACACTGGGCGTGTCAGTCGGAAAGATTACTTATTATCTTTACTGCTGTGGTTTGGTCATAAAGCAAAAGAAGGACTACTACTACTACTACTACTACTACTACTACTAATAATAATAATAATAATAATAATCTGATAGATATTGCACAAAAACTGTAACAGTGCAAATGAACAATATCGCAAACAATAAGCAATTCAGAAATATTCGCAAGAAATTCGGAAATGTTTATAAGGAATTCTAAAATATTTATAAAAAAACTATAACATTTAAAATAAATGCGCCAATATTAGAAAAAAATTAGCCAATATTTAGAGAAAATTCGCAAATGTTAATAATACATTCCCCAAAATTTACAAGAAATGGGCAAATACGTTTCCGTGAAGGCTAGAGAACGACTGAACTAGAGAAGAAGAAGAAGAAGAAGAAGAAGAAGAAGAAGAAGAAGAAGAAGAAGAAGAAGAAGAAAAATTGGCATTTTAAACCCTTGCAAAAATTCAGTCAAAAATTTGTTTTGGAAGAGAACTCTGCGCGTGGCGTAACCAAAACCTACTTATTGGAATTCTCATGCGTGGATGGGTGACGTAAAAACTCTCGCTTAAACAATCTTTTTTGGTTTCGTGTTAAGTGAAGTAATTGGGGGGTTGGGGTGGGGTTTGGTTGGTTGTGGGGGGGGGAATGGGAGTGTCTGATAATAAGTGGCTTCCTAATTTGTGTAACGTTCTTAAGTTTTAATTTCTATTCTACTGACGTTATTAATACTGCTAATTTTGCCGTTATCTCCACTATTAATAATGGCATCATCTAAAGTCTAAACAAACTGATTCCTATTATGGCAATGCCTTGTAATTAGTCTAAAGTAGTCACAGACTGATTAACGTAAATAAAACCCAAATGGACTCATTCTGGTGTACACAAGTAATGGAACAGCATTAATATTTATGCTGATTGTAAGCAAATTTATGCATAGGAAATAGATTCTAAACGATTTTAAATAAAATTAAAGTGACACCAAAATTAGTAAATAAAAACGTGCGTTGAACCACATGCTTACTAAAACCTCATTGAAAATAGACTCTAAATTAATTCATTAATATTAAAATTACCCTAAAATTTGCAAAAAAAAAAAATGTTCAACCATATGCATACTAAAACTGCATATCTGAATCATTATGATGAAATAAAAATGCAGTTCCTAAAACAGATTTCAATTAAATATAAATATATATATATATATATATATATATATATATATATATATATATACTGTATATATATATATATATATATATATATATATATATATATATATATATATAATTTTTCCCTTTTTTATTGAATTTCCCTCCCAGCCATAACGACACTGCCAAGGTTAGACGAGAGAAGAAACAAGAGTTCCGGAGAATATTACTCTAAAAGGCGTGCATGTCGAACGCCGTTGGAAGTGGTTGTCATTGCAAGGTGATTGATTAAGCAATCGGGACCAGTAGACGGTTGATGATAACAGTTTGCTTTATAGGGAAAAAAAAAAAGATCGACTTTCACTTGCCATCAAACAGGCAGGCTGGCAGACAGAGAGGCCAGGTATTATAATAGGCAGAAACAGAAAATTATGATGAATAATCTCTCCCTGTTACCTGGATCTAGGCCAGCTTTTATAGAGAATTCTGGCCTGGGCGAGGAGAGTACCCGGCGGAGTCTTAATTAAGATTGGGTAGATGGGAGCAAGAATGGGAGCTCCTCGCTCTGACGTCACTAGAAAGGCGTGGAAGGACGGTAGGCGAGCACTTGAAATACGGGAGTGAAATTGAAATTCGCTGATAAAGACGAGCAAGTGCTCACGATCTTGCTCGCATGCAAATAAGGCAAACGCCCAATGGAAAGGCTGCAAAAAAGTGGCTGTGTTTCATTCATAAATTATCGGAGGCGCATGCAATACGAGGGAATTGAAATGAGGCCCCCCCCAAAACAGTAAAAATTGCGCCGAAGTGTCTTCGGCGCAATCTAGTTTTGTGTACAACCGCTACAGCGTATAATCAGGGCCACCGAAAATGAATCTGTCTTTCGGTGGTCTCGGTAAAATGATGTATGACCCGCAGCCCATGAAACTTTAACCACGGTTCGGTGGTGGCCTATCCTATATCGTTGCCAGAAGCACGAGTATGGCTAACTTTAACCTTAAATAAAATAAAAACTACTTAGGCTAGAGGGCTGCAATTTGCTATGTTTGATGATTGGAGGGTGGATGATCAACATACCAGTTTGCAGCCCTCTAGCCTCAGCAGCTTTTAAGATGTGAGGGTGGACAGAAAAAGTGCGGACAGAAAAAGTGCGGACGGACAGACAAAGCCGGCGCAATAGTTTTCTTTTATGGAAAACCAAAATTTGATTTTAAGGAATTCAGGTAACTTCACTTGAGTTACATTATTGTTGCAAATAGACCAGTTCCCGCAGAGAGTGAAGAGATACGGTATGAAATAAAATAGAATGGAATTTATAATTGGTTGTCAAGCTGAGCAGGAACCACTTACAGAATCTTCATAGATCGAGAAGATTTCAAACGGACAACAAAGAAAGCCACAATCTGGATTAATCTTAGTACATGGTGAGTCCACTCTCTCACAGGTCAAAGGGGAAGTTGTTATTATGCAAACTTTATTGATCTATAACACTAGTATCTGAGGACATACTCGGTATTCTAAAGAATTTCTAGTTAAAATCTTAGCTTCGATAGTTAGTAGCTAGAACACTGATTATCATAATTCATTAGGACTTTTGAATGCATCTTTGCTATCTGGTTTCAGACAAAAAAAAAAAAAGTAAAAATGTACCGAAGTTTCTTCTGCACAATCGAGTTTTCTATACATCGTATAATTAAGGCCACCGAAAACAGACCTGTCTTTCGGTGGTCTCTGTATAATGCTGTATGAGCCGCGGCACATGAAACTTTAACCACGACCCGGTGGTGGCCTATCCTATATCGATGCTAGATGCACGGTTATGGCTAACTTTAACCTTAAATAAAATAAAAATTACTTAGGCTAGAGGGCTGCAATTTGGTATGTTTGATGATTGGTAGGTGGATGATCAACATACCAATTTGCAGCCCTCTGGCCTCAGCAGTTTTTAAGATGTGAGGGCTGACAGAAAAAGTGAGGACAG
The DNA here is from genome assembly GCF_040412425.1 of Macrobrachium rosenbergii. Lineage (NCBI taxonomy): Eukaryota > Metazoa > Arthropoda > Malacostraca > Decapoda > Palaemonidae > Macrobrachium > Macrobrachium rosenbergii. The sequence continues at coordinate 74,439,070 of NC_089788.1, read as the reverse complement.
AAAAAAAGGGCGGACGGATAGACAAAGCAGGCACAGTAGTTTCATTTTCGGAAAACTAAAAAAAAGAGAACTTTTGACGGAAGACCCATAGAATAACACCTATAATAACTGGTTTGCAATCTTTTAAATACACCTATTATTTGCCTTTGGGTAATCAGTTACTGACAACATACTACGTTTTGATAAAAACACACAGGCAAAGAGAGACACACTCACAAACATACAAGATATTTATAGGAACACTGCGCAGTATTCCGTGTCCTCGGCGCTCTACCTTTGAATTCTTAAAATGAAATCAAATCTGCCATTTTAATCTGTCTTCATGCGTTTGAGAGTTATTTTAGTATCTTATTTTTAAAAGTCTGAGGTAAATTACTGCGGTCTTTTACTCCATTAACCGCACAAAGTTAACATGATATCATTGATTATGAGAAACTATCTGGTGCTATAACCACCGTTTTCTACAAAAATACCTCAATTAAATATAAATGAAGAAATATTGTGTCAGGAAGCGACCGCAGTTTTGTTGATCTTGCAATCTACGAAAATTTGGGAACAAGCCAGACTTTCATTTCGTACCTTTAAAGCCTTTATATAAAAATCAGCTTTTTTTATTGTGCATTCTTCACCATACTGAACTTCTTTACAAAGAAATTATTTTACTGGCTATTATCGCACTGGGTCGGTGCCATGCGAGCACGTACTACGTATTCTAAATTAAAAATTTAATTAATAAATTGGGGAAAATGAAAGATATGCAACATTGGTTGAGGCCAAGATGAAAGATGATAAGGCTTATAAAGTGTCAAGGTCGACAATCCTCTTAATCTTGCTCGATCCATTCATAAGTTCCATCAAGTTCTCAATCGTCTGAAGAAAGAAGAAGAATCTCGATGTGAAAACAGCCAAGTTGAAACATTATGCGGCATTAATCGTCTGTCAAAACGAACTTTATTGAGGATTACTGAAAGCAACGTCATTACAAGTCAAGGTCCACTCTTGGGAAATCCAAGAAAAAGTAACTGACCTAGATATTCCCTCCTTTATTTATTTTCTCTTTTCCCTTTTCCTTTTTTTTGTGACAACTGCTATAAATCACATTCGGGCACCTTCCCGCCCCGTTTGCGCAAGTCGCACGTCGTTTCGTTTCGTTCCGAACGAAATTTTGATTTTGTGAGACGAGGTCGGTTATTCTCTCGATCCGTATAAGGATTCTTTTGGCATCTGTGGCCATTTTCTGCTTTTGCTAATCTATATTGTCTCGTTAATTGCTGCGACCTACCTCTAGTCCGCACGCGACACAACAGTAGTTTGAAAAAACTTTCTCAAAATGTGAAAATTATGAATTCATTTTCCCTTCCACTCTCTCTCTCTCTCTCTCTCTCTCTCTCTCTCTCTCTCTCTCTCTCTCTTTCTCTCTGTCTGTCTCTCTCTCTCTCTCTCATATGTATGTATACACGTAAGTATGTTTAATTCAATATGCATATATATATATATATATATATATATATATATATATATATATATATATATATATATATATATATATATATATATATAACTACAATGGCGACAGAAAAATCAAGGTAATGTAAATGTAAACACTATTTAACTATGCCTAAAGCAAAAAATCGTCTGACAGCGAAACATCACAAAAAAGTCAAGTGTCCGGAAACCCTTTAATAAAGAGCCGATTCCGAAGATGACAATGCAACAAACATGGCCCAGAAATAAACAGCATCTGATATCCAAGTGTCAGTAACAGTTTTAAAAGTGTTTGCCCTCTGACGTGGGAACAGCTACATAGCACATGAGGGTGCTGTCATTAGGAGCAGTGCAGTTAAAATCTGGACTCCCTGAAAATAAAGACGATAACTCAGAGACCACATGAAATAGGCTGGGAAACTGAGTTATCTTCAGTGGGAAGGATTATACGAGGATTTAAAATGATACCGCTACCAGTTTAGCAAAATTATATGCATATGCAGTTGCGGAATATTTTACATTCTGTAATCCGTAGGTGGTTTTATTTCTCTTATATATAAATAAGTGCAAAACATATGAACATATAATATAGTTTTAACCATAAACTATATATATGCACGATTTCATAACGTTTGATTAATCTAGCAGACAGATTAAGAAAATATTTAGTTAGAAAACCAGTTATGTACATTCTTACGAATAAGGAATCGGAAGTCTTCACTAACGAAGTGAATGTGGGATTCTGAGGTCTTCTTTGGATCTGCTCTATTATTGTGGGATTCTGAGGTCTTCTTTGGATCTGCTCTATTATATTATTATTATTATTATTATTATTATTATTATTATTATTATTATTATTATTATTATTATTATTATTATTATTATTATTATTATTATTCAGTTGGAGTTTATTCATACAGACCAAGGCATACATTCTGTACCATACTTACGAAGCAAGTATAGCACAATCTACTGCAGTATGACGCAAAGATATTAAAGAAGTCAGAATAAATAAAATAAACAAAAAGCCAACATAAATAAAGAGTATGCACGCAGATAAATAAGGAGTCATAAACAAGCGAGACCTGAGAAATAAATAAATCAGAAAATGCAGTATGTTCTGCAATGCTCAGTACCGCGTAATCATTGCTTTTCGGAAACGTAAACACAACTTGGGCGCGAGCGGATTTACAATGCTCTTCTACCTGCACAGTTCACACACTGATCGTTACTCTGTTGATCGCCATAAACGTGCAATTAGGAGATAATTGTACCAGCCTTAATTGCCCGCTGATTATCGAAGGGGCGGAATGTACGACGCTGACTGGCAAGAGGAGAAGAAGAAGAAGAAGAAGAAGAAGAAGAAGAAGGAGGAGGAGGAGGAGGAGGAGGAGGAGGAGGAGGAGGAGGAGGAGGAGGAGGAGGAGGAGGAGGAGGAGGAGGAGGAAAAAAAGTTTGTCGATTTTATAACTTTAAAAAGTAGGTGATCTCCATCACCTAAAAGAAGATAGTGGTTTTTATAACGTAAGAACTTACGCAATTTTTTTTACACATCAAAGACATCAGTAAACTTTGAAGCCTTAATAAATTCTAAATATTTTACACATTGAAAATATGTGTTATTTTTTTAAGGCCTTAAATAGGCTTAAAAATAACGTATATTTTTCAAGCCTTAAATGGTCCAAATGTTTTACACATGAAAAACATACGCAATTTTTAAGCCCTAAAAAGTTTAAATGTTTTACACCTTTGAAAAGACATGATTTTTTTAAAGACTTAAAAAGGCTAAAATTTTTTGCACCTTGAAAACACATGATTTTTCAAAGACTTAAGCACCTTGAAAACAAGTGAATTTTTTTAAAGAATTAAAAAGGCTAAAATGTTTTGCGCCTTGAAAACACATGATTTTTTAAAGATTTAAAAAGGCTAAAATGTGTTGCACCTTAAACTTACGTAATCTCTACACCTTTAAAAATGTACTTAAATTTCCCTATACCTGTTAAAGTCAAAATAAATATCTCTACAAACTGACCCAATATTTCACACAAACGAATCAGGTTTCCCAAAAGAGAATTCTTCACGAAATCAACAAAATATTTCACAAAGCCGAATAAAGTATTTCACAAGCTAACAGGTATCTAATGAGGTCAACCGGACTCGAGTGAGGTCAAGCCAAAGATATGTTAATGGTAAGATCCGACCTTGACAGCAACAGGACTGTTACAGTTCAGAAAACTTCTTCCTTCGACCACGTTTGAGGACCTTAGGGCATGTGTCTCAGCCAAACGGGATTGTGGGGGTGGCGGGGTTGGGGGGTGACAAGACTATGCCGCCTTTGATGTGTGTCGTTCAGTATGGGATGGAAAAACGGGGTGGGGGGGAGGGGATGGAAATGAGAGGAACATGAGGAGAAATAGCGTATTAACAAAAATAAAGGAAAGGATAGTTGGGAGTGGGAGTTACTGACTGATGATGCCTGAAAATTAAAATGAAATATGGAAGTGAGTGTAAATAGTAATGTAATATTTGCTGGTGTTTACAGATAATGCAATCTCTCTCTCTCTCTCTCTCTCTCTCTCTCTCTCTCTCTCTCTCTCTCTCTCTCTCTCTCTCTCTCTCACCTTGGTACCTAGATATTGTCAAGCAAATACTGTAGGGTAAGCAGCAAAGAATGTCATTAGCTGTAGGCCCGCCAGATCTCTTGGTCATCCATAAGACAGGAACATATGTCTTTCAACCTCATTCCAAAACGAGCAACAGGCACGACGTGACCTCAACTGACGCGTGACCTAACATAGGGGCGGTCAGTATTTTACCGCAAGCACCCGGGAGCAATTTGATGTAAAAATTTCTTTCTTTGGAACATGTTAAAGAGACCTGACAGGAAAGCAAGGTTGTGAGCTCTTGACGTGAGAAGTCAGGAAACAGATAAGATCTGTTGAAAGCAACAGACAAGATCTATTTGCCTTTCAGGACGTAAAATGCTTTCAGCTGCAGAGAACGGAGGTGCCAATCTAAATAAGAGATTGCTGGAAACGTTGCCTTAAACATGTCTCTTGAACACAGGGTTAGCTGTCAATCGTTTAGAAGAGATTAGCCAGACGATGACGGCTTTGGAGAACAAGTTTGTCAGAGGCCACTTTCGTAAGATAAATTATTTTTCCAATTTCAGTCTTTGGGATTCAGGGTTTTGTGGAACATCAGATACATACTTTTCTTGTAATTTCCATACTGAGAATAGATTCACTAATTCTTTTAAAGTTGGTAGTAACTGGTTTTCTAATATGACCGAAAAGATTGAAAAAGGGAGGAAGACAATAAAGCAAGCAGGTCGAGTGAGGAAAACTAAATTTATATTCATATGAATTTTGGGAGAATTACCTTTCAGGTCTTACGGGATATTCAAGAAAAAAAATTATTTTCTAAATCGTCGCAGTAACAGAGAAATTTTCTCTAATATAGTTTTTAATAGACGAACTTTGGAATTTATGTCTTTGTAAAACAAAAAAAAATTATTTCATGTTGATAGCGCAGATACGTTTTTCGTATGTTTAATAATACTACTGTAAAAAAAAACCCGCAAACCAAAATATGAAATTACTAAAATGCCTAATACATTCTTTAACAAAAATACACAAGTACTGACAGCACCTATTTTTCACTACATGTCTGACAAAAAAAAAAAAAGGAATCGTAAAGATTATCGAATTAAAAAAAAAAGGTTTCATTCTTCGAAAAACCATCTTTCTTTGCTCCATATATGAAAAAAAATAAAACTTCAAAATGCCCAAAGACCCCGAAAAGGAAAGGAAATTAATTATCATTTTGTCTGTCTGAAAAAGCAAGAACTAAAAAAGTAAGTAAAAAAATTAGCCGAAGTTTCTTCGGGGCAATCGAGTTTTCTGCACAGCCGCTACAGCGTATCATTAAGGCCACCGAAAATAGATCTATCTTACGGTGGTCTAAGTATAATGCTGTATGAGCCGCGGCCCATGAAACTTTATCCACGGCATGGTGGTGGCCTATCCTATATCGTTGCCAGAAGCACGATTAAGGCTAACTTTAACCTTAAATAAAATAAAAACTACTGATGCTAGACGGCTGCAATTTGGTATGTTTGATGATTGGAGGGTGGATGCTCAACATACCAATTTGCAGCCATCTAGCCTCAATAGTTTTTAAGATCTGAGGGCGGGCAGAAAAAGTGCGGACAGAAAAAAGTGCGGACGGACAGACAAAGCCGGCGCAATAGTTTTCTTTTACAGAAAACCAAAAGGGGCTGTTCAGAAGATCCAATTCTCTCTAAAGGAGTAAACTGCTCTCCGTGTTCGTAACCCAGACAGCTCTTGTCTTTTCCCTCGGTCATTCGATTTGCGCAATGTCTTCTTCCCAAAACGAAATGGTTGAGCGTGTTTGGTCGGTTCGACATAATTACAAGAGATTTAAAAGCGGGTGGAATGGCTGTGGCTGATAGGGGCGTGGCGCGGTCTTACTAGGACTGTGTGCATGTCTGTATGTGCCTATTTTTGTTAATGTCAGGTAATGTCAGGTACAAGCACTCGTATATGTAAATTAAATAAGTATATTTTTGTACAGTACAAATGCAAAGTTCATGTAAATCGTAAGTTCATATACTCTAAATAGCATATATATACATACACACACACACGCACACACACAGACAGTCGAAAGGTCTCGCAGCACTCCAGTGTTTCCCTTTCCTTCGTGGATTTTGTCTTTATTTATATATTCATCACGTTCCATATTTTCGTGATTTAGTTATACACACATACACACACACACGCACATATACAGTATATATATATATATATATATATACATATATATATATATATATATATATATATATATATATATATATATATATATATATATATACACACACACACATATATATGAGTGTGCTTGTGTGTATATAAATTTTTGGTGACAAAATATATGTTTAGATTAAAGAAATAAAAATATTACAGCAATGGAAAATAGTGTTTCACCTTTATTACAATCAGGACATTAGGTTGAAAGCTGATCATAAGGTTTCATTATTTAACATTCGCAAAAACACGAAACACCCAGAGTAATTCATGTCACAGACCTGCCATATGGAGGCCAATAGTGTGGTATCAGACAGAATTTGATTAATTTTCTTCCGTGATAAAGGCAATTCAAATATAATTTTTTTTTTTTACTTTTAGAAAACATAATAAAAACCTAGGACCCTCTTGCTTCATAAGGTGAACCCGACGCTAACGACCCTTAGGTAAAATTACAACCTTTAGGTAAGAAACACCGAGAACGGCAGAATAGCGGTGGTATTGGGGGTGTTCTAATCCTCTGTTCATTTAAGAGAACCGAAGATCATTTCCCTACTATGACAGGTGATTTACAATGCGTATATGCTATGTGCACGAGCAAGAGCCTGTGCTGGATTAATGCCAACTTAAAATAAAAGTTAAAGTCAAATTAAGAAGTTTTTATATACAGCATTCATGAAAGATTTGACAAGCATTTATGAAGATCGTAGTACAATGACGAGCATCATAAATGTTATAGTTTTTTTTTTTTATTTAGGAGGACAAAAGCGATGAAGCAAACTCTTAGATGGAAAACTTTTCATTGTAGAAGGAACTAAAGCCGTCAGGCATGATTCCCTATAGGATGGTCCAAGGAGAAATATTTATTGTGTATGGCTCATATAAAGAAAAAATTGTTTAACATAGATGGCTGAAAGTCGGTAAATTACACGAACACGGATATAATTTTATAGCAATCGTTGTCTTATATACATACATACACACACACACACACATATATTATATATATATACTCAACTTACCTTTTGTACAGTAAAAATATACAAACTTACACGAAAATTTCTATATCTTAGAGTATTTAATATTACTCGTTTTTTGTCTACGCTCTTTTCCGATTTACCTTTTCACATAAATCATGATATCGCCTCCCTTTCCCTTGTTGCATAAAGCTATCTATCCCATCTATCAACCTCTTTAGTAAAGATGAAAAAATCCCAGTATGCCGATCGTATCACCTGTCATAAACAATAGACCCTCTTATGTGGTCCTAGTCAATACCCCAGCGATAAGTACCCGAAAAGGACCTCTCACACAAAAGGAAGGAAAGGGGAGGGAGTGTGGCTAGTAGGGGTGAGCCAGAGGAGTAAATGTAGGGGTAGGGGAGGAGGGGGAGGAGGGGAGGAGGAGGAGGAGGAGGGGGAGGGGGAGGAGTGGGAGTGTGAGTAGAAGCTCTTTGCAGCCCCATTCAGATAATGGAGTGGAGAGGAGAAAGGAATCTATTTTAGAGCTCCGTCAGTGATATTCGCTCTTGATATCGCTGCGTTAAGATTGGATCAGATGAGGAATTGGAGCAGTAGGAGGCCAAGGGTATGCAAGTGAGGTAACTTAGGAATGCTTAGGAGGATGAATGGCAGAGATAAGGGAATGTATATACACTCTGAAAATCGATAACGTTGCAGATGATACAGAAATATTCCCCTACAGGAATATAAACGGAAATATTTAATGTCTCTGCATAAAGAGATTTCAACGCAACATAAGTAAGCATCTTAGATTTTTCTTCCATTGGAAAATTTAATCGTTGGGTGAATATGACAACCTAACTTGAGAGAGAGAGAGAGAGGGGGAAAGTTTTTTTTGCAGGAATATAAACGGGAATAATTAGCAGATCTGTACTTAGAGTGATTTCAATGCAATGTAGATAAGCATCTTAAATTTTTTCCATACAAAATTCTATGAGAATCGATTGAGTGAGTGGCAACGACAATTAACATCCTGAATTTGGAGAGAGAGAGAGAGAGAGAGAGAGAGAGAGAGAGAGAGAGAGAGAGAGAGAGAGAGAGAGAGAGCCTTTTTAAAGAACGTCACCAAAAGAATGTTTAACAAACCAACATTAAAAATGTAAATCTGGAGAAATTTTCACGATTTACAAAATTAGGAGAAGCTAACACAGATATGTACATATATATATATATATATATATATATATATATATATATATATATATATATATATATATATATATATATATATATATATAATGTGTGTGTATTTTTTCATACAATGAACTGTTTCCCTGAAAGATGCTGAATTGCAGATGGACCTCTAATGCAAAAAATTCCACAGCTCTGGTTGCTTCATACACCCATACCAAAGGCTCACCCACAATGTATAGAACCCCCCGTACATACGCACACAAACACACACACACCAGGCCGTTTGTGAAAAACTGGTACACTATTTTCTTGCCTGTGAATATGCATATACGTACATATAAATACACTTACTTTAAAAAAAACATTCCGATAGACGGAAGTGTGCATTCATACAATATTAAACGGCTGAAAAGCAATTAATTATGTAAAAAGTTCGCGAATATAACCCTGATGTGAACACAGTGCATGCAGGTTCTTCTTTGCAGGCAAAACTTTTTTTGAAATAGTAAAAAAAATGCACGAACACAGCCATCAGATCGGGAAAACAATTGTTTAAATACACATCACATACGTACATACACACGAATACATAAATACACGTGCACACGCGTACACGCACACACACACCTTAAATCATCCAAATTTGATTAGTCTACGACCTACAGGAACTGGCGAGAGATTCAGAACGAGTGCTTCTCTTGGGAAAGTATTTCAAACCGGTTCTGTACGTGCAGAGTTTTTTTTTATCTTTCCTTTTAAGAGAATGCAGGTAGGGTTAGGCAATGTAAAGATATGGAGAGCGTGCTCTATATCAGTTCCATATTTGCATATTTGCAACTTGAGGGCCAATGTTTGTTTAGGGAATTTGGAGATAGTTTGTATATTTACAACGATGTAATTAAATAAGAATTTTTTAACTCGATGGTAAATTCTCGGAGCTGATTTCAACCTGTGGGGTCCCAACAGTAGTATAAAAGACTCTTGATTGAAAAAGTTACTGCTAACACATAATCACCTTTTCCTTACGTTAATTATATCACATTCGGTCAAGTGACTTACTGCGTATCCATTCACACGCTCATTTGGCCTAAATCAACTTACAGAAGTCAAATGGAAATACATTTAACCTCAGAAATATTTTCGTTTAAGAAAAATCTTCCATGCCAATAAACCATCATCAACCTATTAGCTCTCTTTGACGTTAAATACCGGGCACATTAATGTATCAATTTCATAAACTTACAGCAGGTTAAAGTTTCTATTTGTGCTTTTGAAATTGTATCCATTGTCATTCGATCTGTGGAGATAGTTTTTTTTCCAGGACATCAAGGGGCTTAGCATACCGCAGCGGCTCTTAACAATTGATTTTCATGTTAAAGCAGCCAACAATTTTCAGGCGTCAAAAGGCTGGTAGTTTCTGAGGAACAAAATGAACAGCCTTTTTTATCTAAGATAAAAACATCGAAAAAATAAACCGTACGAGCAGAGGTAATAATGCACGTGACCATTTTGTGACCATTTTGTATATTACTTGCCCACGATTGAGTGATTGATTTCTGTACTCTGGCGTCACAACGACAATTACCATCGTCATTTATTTTACAAGAAGGTAACAGGAAACCTTCAACGAAGTTCTACATTTTCCTTTCGCTACGGCGGGGAGGGGAGAGGAATGGGTGGAGGGGATTGCCCAAGCCAGCCCAACTTACTGCTGGACCCAAGCCCATATAAATAGGCATGGTTAGCGTCAGGAGGGCCGCCCATCCGTAGAGCATCCGCCAAAACCAATTATTAGATGAGCCGTACAAGATACAAACAGCTAAGTTGAGCCTCATTAAAAACAGCGACCCGGACTATGGATTCAGCTGAGAAAGTACAAGTTATTAGTCCAAATCTCCGCGAGACACTTTAAGGAAAAACTCGTTCTTTTAAATCATCTGTCCGGCTTGCAGAAGCAACAGTCATAAACAGCCACTGCATTTGGTAAGGCATTGAGAAATAGGCTCCCATTAAGGGCTGTCCGTCCAAGCGCTTGTGTTTGAAAGCTGTTACCTCATACTTCTTTTTCTTTTACCTTTTGTGAAATATTGAATGGGGAAATATAACAGAGAAAATTAACTTATGCTTTCATAGCTCAAAATGGAATGCTTTCAGGAAGGGAAAAGCGATTTGCTGAGTATGATAATTCGGCTTCAGTTTGTTCTTTAAGCGTGAGGTTTCTGTTGTAGGCAGAGTTTAAATATTAAATCATAATTATTACCATTATATATATATATATATATATATATATATAAATATATATATATATATATATATATATATAAACATATATATAATACACACACACACACACACACACACACACACACACATATATATATATATATATATATATATATATATATATATATATATATATATATATATTTGAGGACATAAACAACAATAGCAACATAATAATAATAATAATAATAATAATAATAATAATAATAATAATAATAATAATAATAATAATAATAATAATAATAATAATGGTTAATTGTGATCTAGTGGTTAGTATAAAAACACCTGATCATCCAAGTTCCCGGGTTCGAATCCAGAACGAGTTGGAACTCTAAACAAAAAAATGAACACAGTGTCTAGAAGCTGCTCGACTGTGGTGGTCCCAAACAGTGTGGAGAAAGGCATGAGGTTGGCACATCATACCAAAAGACTTAATTTGAACTGGAAGGCTCTAAGGCGAAAAGATATATTGCAAAAAGTTAAGCAAAAATTATTCAAGAGAAAATGAGTTCGAAGCAGATGGTTCTCCCTACGGGTTAATTTTACATGAATGGGGGTTCTGAGAACTTTCTATCACACGGAGAGGTAAAAAAAAAACCACTAATGACGAAATGAAGGAAAGTTAAAAACAAATTGCTTTCCCCTCCCACAAAAGACGTCAAATCATTCAGAAAACATCACAGACTACTAGCAACATACCAACCACTCAATGAAGTGCAGCTTCATTGAGAACTCTATTAAATCAATGAAACACCAAAGTCATGCTCAAGAAACTAGCTATTCATTAGAACAATGTTAACTGGAGCAATTATTGGATCAGTGAAGATCCAGAACAACTTCAAGACCACGACTTTGTTGCAGCAAGAAATGTAAACAAAGAAAGTCCAAGAAATGGTGGATGTCCCTGGTAATTACGGAAAAGGTACTGGAGGTGAACATTCTCTTCTTCAGAGCTACGTAAGCATTTATATGCTAACAACATTACACACCCACGTACCAAAAACGAACTGAGAGAAGTCATGAAGATAACTGCATTAGATATAATTGGATCCATGAAGATGCACTGGGTCTATAATCAAACAGATTAGCTCTATTATTCTGGATTTGTTTTGTTTTTTTATGTTCTGAAGTTAATGACGAACCTCATCTAAAGATCGCAGTCAAAGGACCATAAGAGCACCACACAGAGCTGACATACTTTCGTCAGTGAAAGAGATCATGAGGGAAGGAACTTTCTACAACTTAGACGTGACATCTAGTCAGCAGCAATGGAAATTATGACAAAAATAATCTCTTCACATTACAGAAATGACTCTTGTCAACAGCAAAGAACATTACAATACCAGTCGTTTCCTACAGTATAAAAATGACATCCCAACGGAGATGAGGCCCAAAGTATCTAACCATAACTCAAAGACGCCATCAGGTCAAAAGTGAAGGAATAAAATCCCCTTTAAATTTTTTAGTCTTTAACCGTAAAATCTGTCACTAGTTAGGAAAGTGAAATATATTCTGGACATAAAATGTAAACCGATGAGTATTAAAAAATAAGTGTTCTCGTGCTTAGTCTCTACGTTATTAAACAAGTAAACAATACGCTGAAGTTTCTTCGGCGCAATCGAGTTTTCTGTACAGCCGCTACAGCGTATAATCAAGGCCACCGAAAACAGATCTATCTTTCAGTGATCTCGGTATAATGCTGTATGACCCGCGGCCCATGAAACTTTAACCACAGCCCTATGGTGGCCTATCCTATATCGTTGCCAGAAGCACGATTATGGCTAAATTTAACCTTAAACAGCTTAAAAACTGAGTGTAGAAGGCGGCAATTTGGTATGTTTGATGATTGGAGGGCGGATGATCTACATAACACTTTGCAGCCCTCTAGCCTTTGTAGTTTTCAAGATCTGAGGGCGGACAGAAAAACTGCGGACAGAATAAAGTGCAGACGGACAGACAAAGCCAACACAATGGTTTTCTTTCACAGAAAACTAAAATGATTTCCTCTTCATTAAATTTGGCACTGGATCTGTTTCTGACTCTTCCTAGGGTACTGTTTTCAACTCTGCAGTATTCATCTTCCTGTAATTATTTCTTTGCATCCCTATCTAGGATATTAATCATCCCCAGAAATACTCAGTTTTCCTTGCCATAATAAGCGTACTCTTTCAAAGTCTTTAATCTTCACTGGGTGACAAGTTGCTTCAAACATTTCCCATACTTTTTTATAAGACTCTTCTGACCATTCATTACGTAATCTGAAAAACATTACACAATAAGTAAACTTCAAACTTTTCACTATACTTTTTTATACTATACCTTCCTACATATAAGTCTCCCCAGCCTAATACCACAATGATAATCCAATTATAAGTGTTATTTCTTTAAGAAAAGTTTGATATATAAGGAAAGGCTAATTGGTACGGCAAACCCATGCCCCTAGATAACTAGATAAAAGGCAAAAGGAGGAGAATGGGCGTGGCTTAACCAAAATGGTAGACCTAATAACATTAATCTTTCATTATGCAACTATCTCTAGTGAAGCCCCGTACCTCTGAATAAACATAAATGTCTAAAAGAAATGAAACAAGTAAAAAATGCGCCGAAGTTTCTTCAACGCAATCGAGTTCTGCACAGCCCCTACAGCATATAATTCAAGCCACCGAAAAAGAATCTATCTTTCGGTGGTCTCGGTATAATGCTGTATGAGCCGCAACCCATGAAACTTTAACCACGGCCCGGTGGTGGCCTATCCTATATCGTTGCCAGAAGCACGATTGTGGCTAACTTTAAACTTGAATAAAATAAAAACTAATGAGGCTAGAGGGCTGAAATTTGGTATGTTTGATGATTTGGGGGTAGATGATCAACACACCAGTTTGCAGCCCTCTAGCCTCGGTAGTTTTTAAGATCTGAGGGCGGACAGAAAAGTGCGGGCAGAAAAAAGTGCGGACGGACAGACAAAGCCGGCACAATAGTTTTCTTTTACAGAAAACTAAAACAGGTGGTTTGGGCTCAGAAGCAATGTATTTATCGTAAAATATAATCAGCCTTTCAAAAGATCAAGTTAACTGCCCATAGATATAATAAGGAACGGGTGATATAACGTGAAATATTGTCTTATTTGCTTGATAAACTAGCCACTATGCAAAAACGATAACTTTCAAGTTTTCATTTCAATATTTTATCATTTGCTGGATGACCGGCAATGACCTAATTTCCCGACCTAGTTCACTGTCATGCAAGTCATCAGTTTATATCAAGTTTATCTTACATGAGCAAATAATTAGCAAAGAGATGAGTAATATATTTAATGAACACAGTTTCATTAAATATGTTATTGAAAATAAAAAAAGTTTCTTCTAATTTAATTCCAACAGAATTTATATAGTGCAATAATACGATTGGCAGCCAATGTTAATTATTTACTGAGAACGAATATAAATACTAGATAAGTCTTAAAACTAGAAACAAAACGGCTCAACAGATGGCTGACAGTCTCAGCTAGGCAACCCAGCAAGCAAATAACGACTTGAGAGAGAGAGAGAGAGAGAGAGAGAGAGAGAGAGAGAGAGAGAGAGAGAGAGAGAGAGAGAGGAACCAGTCCGGCCACCGACACACCCATGACGTCACACGGGAGAAGTCCATTCACATTCTTCAGTTGGTCAACCTCCAACAAACTGGAGGAAATCGACTTTATATTGTATACTAAAGTCTGCGGCTAAATCTATATTAAGCCTATCTGGGTCAAATTAACTTAGTTCTGGTTATCTTGCTTCGTATATTGGAGAAGGTGAAGAAGAAAAGGAGAATTAAAATAAACATTGTGAGGAGAACAGTGGAAAGGAAAAATTCGAAGCGAGTGGAAGATTAAACGCAATTTTCTCGGCTCTTCAGATTCTTCATAGAATGGTGACAGTAATTAAATGAAGACGTCTTTTACCTCTTCAAAAAGGAGAGAGAGAGAGAGAGAGAGAGAGAGAGAGAGAGAGAGAGAGAGAGAGAGAGAGAGAGAGAGAGAGAGTATTCTTGAAAGACAAAATAAAATTCCTTTCACATCCACAAGTCACAGTCACAATCGAATTCTACAAACAGAACAATTAACCAAAAGAAAAAATGGCGATATGGTAACCATCTGCAAAGATACTGCAACAGATAATTGAAGAGAATTAACTACTAAATTAAATGGAGCACATGTAATTAAAGAAAATAACCGGTAATAAGCAATAGCATCTCTTGTAATTAACGATCCCTGGCAAGATTAAACCGGACCACACGCTATTAAACTATTAAGAAACCGTGAAAAATATTCTCTCAGATTATAATGAAAGTTTCATCAGTGAAGTATACAATTATCAGATAAACCAAATATTTTTTTTTTCATTCAAGATTGGTACTGTACGCTAACAGCGCCTGAGAAAATTGAGGAAATTATTACTAATGGTCCTTTTCCTTCTTCGTAAATGGGTGGTATCAATATGATATTCCGCCCTTATCATTGCTGTCAGTCATAGAATCTGGAAAGAGGCAGGTTTGTTTGCTCATTCCGGACGAGGGGTTCAGGTACTGGAAGTAATTGCTGGTTACTTCGTTTTTAGTATAACAACAACATTCTTGCAACTGTGTTTACAGAGAGCATTTAATTTCAACTCTTAGACTTAAAAACATCTAGAAATTCAAGTCCTCGCATTTGCTCATGCTATTGTTTAGTAATATGAACCTTACTCCTTATGTGGTTTTCAAGGTGACCGGCAGGATGTAAATGAAACTATAGTATGAGGTGTGGTATAAGGACGATACGGCTTTATATCATGGCTTGCAGCATGATTTATGAAAGCGTGTCCGTGTGTACTTTTGCAAGTGCAGAAACAGAGGGAGAGACGTGATGTTTTGGCAAAAAGTCAAGTGGTAATGTCATATAACACAGACTTGCCTTTGAATAATTCTTGCACTTGCAATTGGCAAGGACAGGGAGATTTAGGGGAGGAGTTTGAGTACTTTTTTGCATATCCCCCTGTCTGTAAGTACTTAAACCGGAATAAATAGGTTCATTTCAAGGTTATGATACCAGAAATCATTTTTCATCACGGATACTGCATTAACCAGCCCAACCAATATCCTTTGGCAGTTCAGAGGCCAATAGGAAATCTAACTGAATGTCCAGCCCAGGTTCGTGCATAACTAATTCACAAGGACTATTGCCAAACTAGTGTTTTCCAGTAACAATGTTTTTCATAGCTGTCTGGGATTTGGTTCTTACGCGTATTCATGGATTATTCTGATAGATGAAATTGAAGTTTTACCATTGATGAAGCTCAGGATCTTGTATAAACCAACGTTTCAACCAAAGTCACTATGTGAAGCAATTGGTTAATACGTCACATACGACCGTATTAATAGGATTCTCCTCTCTCTCTCTCTCTCTCTCTCTCTCTCTCTCTCTCTCTCTCTCTCTCTCTCTCTCTCTGTTTTAGTTTTAGAATAAGCCGATGTATCTCGATTTCATGGTTCACAAAGGAAGCTTATCGGTGGCTGAATGGAAGGACATTGTAGGGAAAGTTCTCTCTCTCTCTCTCTCTCTCTCTCTCTCTCTCTCTCTCTCTCTCTCTCTCTCTCTCGTCGACTGCGTTTCTAACCCTGATAACTTTTATTGCTTCTTTCGTTCTACTGATTTCAGAAAAGTAAATGGCTCTCTTCACGTAGCGTGGACAAAATTATTTCATTTTTCTCCCTACATGCATTACGTGACGAAATTCAAGACTTATACACCTACAAATCACTGTATATATACATATTACGAGAGTTAAAAATGTTAATATAAAATAAGCGGAATAAGAACGGCAGTTAGTTAATATTATGGAGGTCAAATTAACAACGTATACAGTTTAACAAAAGCAACGACGATAAAGTTATAGAAAAAATAAAAACTGGAATCCGTGAAAAGATGGAAAATCAACATTTGGTCGAGAAGCCTAATTGATAAGGCCAAATGGGTTGTATTTCTGATGTTTCTCATATTTCTGTGAATTAGATGACACTGAACACAGACATTTAACAAATTTTGTCAACTGTCTCTCCAACGTGGAATTTTTTAGGGTATTTTTAGGGGTTCCCACTGTAAACAGTTATTTTTAGAAGATTATCTCAAAGATGTAACCTTGAGTAATTCGGGATTAAAGTTTTTCCGCATATTCTATTTGTTCTTCTTGAATCCCTTACAAAACAATGATTTGTACAATCAACGAGACTTGCTGAAGTAAGTTTGGTAAGGAGTTTAATTGTAACAATGAAATTGTATTTCATCCCCAGCTCAGTTACTTTCGTTCTTATCTTTAACTTAGTAATAACTTTGAAAGTCGTCCTCAGTAACTACCACACCTCTGATCGGGTTTCCTGATGTAACTTAAGAATAAAAAACTTTCAGAGCCTTAGGGTGACATTCGCATAGATATCTTAAGCATTGAAAGGGCGGAGATTTACTCTGATGGACCACCACAGTAGCCTAGTCACAAGCCACTGAGGCTGGCGCCATGTCAAGATAAAAAAAAAATAAGACCAATCACAATAGGTGAATTAAAGTTTCGTGTAACTTTGGTCCCAAACCCAGACTTGCAATAACTTTCACACAACACACATACCCACACTCAAGGTATTTCATTATTGCATTCGAGATTTTCCCACGAGCTTATCAGAAGTATTAAGGAATATTAATATATTCATTGTGGTATTTCACGCTTCTTTTCGTCGTGCCACCAAGTACATGTATCAAGAAATATTTTCTCTCTGAAACTATTAAGAGCTGATACATATGCTGTATGGCTACCCTTTTAAAACCTTTCTATGCCTAAGTGCCCAAATTCAACCACTCCATGGGTTGTCCGAGTTAAGAGGGGCACTTAAACTTTGGATTAAACGTTATATACGCTAGCAAGTGAAAGGGAGTTTAAAGTGGCCTTTGACCTACCAAAATGTGAAATAAATTACGCTTAATAACGAAGGGTTCATCACTACCACGCCTTGTTTGAGTCCATAATGACTTACGTGCAGATAACCTCGTTCTTCTTTTATTGGAAACATTTTGATTTTGTTTTTCGTTCCAGATGCCAACTGTCATGATGAAAACATGACTGGTTTACAATGGTAACCATTCATATTTGGAAATCATCTCAGCTTCTACGCAAATTATGTTCAGTGCAAAACTAAATTCTAATTCGCATTCATATCAGAGAATGTGTCTGCATCTCCATGAATGGAATATAACTCTGAAAAAATAATGAACATTTTGGCTCTGCCATGGTCTCAGGCTTTCGACCCCGACTCAGACTTATTTCTGGCTGGACCGTTCCAAACAGAATTGACATACTAATTTAGAAATGTGTCATGTAACCCTGCTACTTTCGAAAAGTGTCATGTGACCCTGCTACTTTCGAAAAGTGTCATGTGACCCTGCTACTTTCGAAAAGTGTCATGTGACCCTGCTACTTTCGAAAAGTGTCATGTGACCCTGCTACTTTCGAAAAGTGTCATGTGACCCTGCTACTTTCGAAAAGTGTCATGTGACCCTGCTACTTTAGAAATGTTTCATGTGACCCTGCTACTTGAGAAGTGTCATGTGACCCTGCTACTTTAGAAATGTGTCATGTGACCCTGCTACTTTCGAAAAGTGTCATGGGACCCTGCTACTTTAGAAATGTCATGGGACCCTGCTACTTTAGAAATGTCATGGGACCCTGCTACTTTAGAAAAGTGTCATGTGACCCTGCTACTTTAGAAAAGTGTCATGTGACCCTGCTACTTTAGAAAAGTGTCATGTGACCCTGCTACTTTAGAAAAGTGTCATGTGATCCTGCTACTTTAGAAAAGTGTCATGTGATCCTGCTACTTTAGAAATGTCATGTGACCCTGCTACTTTAGAAATGTCATGTGACCCTGCTACTTTAGAAATGTCATGTGACCCTGCTACTTTAGAAATGTATCATGTGACCCTGCTACTTTAGAAATGTATCATGTGACCCTGCTACTTTAGAAATGTATCATGTGACCCTGCTACTTAATTAGGAGTCAACTTCATGCAGCCTTGAGCAGTAGTTAACTTAACAATTTCAAGATTTCTTTTATGTAAGGAAGATACTGTGCACCACGTTCCTTCTACTTTAAATGACAATTTCAGACATCAGTGATTTCAACATTGATAAGCCAAGAGTAAAAAAAGTAAAATCTATTAATTCCTAAGATTGCTCTGGATTTAACACTTTACATTATTTATTGGCACTGTGGTACTACTACAGTAAATAGCACAGGTCATTTTCTGTTAGAACTTAGAACTTAAAGTTGCAGATGCAAGTAGGCATTGTGGTTTTCATACCTTCACTATTAACAGACAACTTTATAGTTAACCCTCAGTTCACAAAAGGCTATGCTTTCCTTGCCTTATTCAAGCGTATGCAAATTATCCATGAAGTGTCACTTAAGATAAAAAAAATGGAGGCATGCTTTATATGCATTTATAATTTTGTGGCAAGATGATAGTTCTTGACTGGTCAGTTTAGAACTGAACAGTTCAAGCATTCCATAACCGATCGTTTTAAGAGTAATGCACTATCCATGGACCAAAAAACAACTTCATTAAGTTCTTTATTTTTTAATGCACCCCAAGTAAAGATTCAAAAGTTTAAAAACTCAGAATTTCCAGAATTACTCAAAGTTTGAAAAATTTAAGTTAAAAAGTATAGATAACCCCTGAGAGTACAGCATATCTAAACATCTGGACAAAGTAAAGATATTAGAAAAGTAAAAATATTAGAACAAAATCTGTTCATTTCTTAAAAGAAAATTTAATACACCCACAAAAATCTATTTAAAGTAGTGAGTTGTCAAATTATAATAAGCAGCTAACACTGGCTCATTCTTTGAACTCCAACTTCACTGGTCCCGGAACAATCTCACGATACTGCAAATCCACCTCATCTGATGGCTCCTCCTTTATCACCACGACAGGTGGCTCCCCCTGTGAGTCAATGAAGTTCCCCCTACCAGATGAAGGATCCCCCTTGATAAAGCGACAACTTCCATCGGGCTTAAACGTCACATTGAAACCAGAAGGGCTTATTAATTTAACAAGCCCCTGCGACGCAAAATTCATGACTTCTTTAGCTACCTGCATGACGCCTTCCCTCTTGGCTCTGGTTACGCCAGTTTCAATGAGGTTTTTGACTCCCCCAGCTTCCTCGACTTTATCTAGGCCGAAGGATATGGCTCTCTTCAGTCCTTCGAGATTCTTCTGACTCCTTCTTGAGCCTCCGAGGCGCCTGCCTTTCCCGTGACCTTTGAACTTGTGTTCAGCAACTCTCTTGATAACCTCCTTGGCTACTAGGCTGCCTACCTCTGCCAGGACTCGTGGGGCCATAACACAGGTCCTTGGAAATTTTAAATAATCGTTAGTCTATGTTAAAGACTGCAGAATCATAATATTTTTGCATATTTGAAACTACTGGTAAACTGTGTAGTCAAATCCTTGAAACAGCCGAGAAAGACTGAATCACTGTAAAAAATCAGCAGCTAAGGATGTTACAATCATTGAAAGACTGAATCAATTTAAAAATCAACAGACTAGGAGTATCACGATCAAGCTGTTTCAAGACCTATAAGACAACAAGGAGAAACTTTCAGAGAAGACAAACAGGAAACCATAATTCCAAAGTTACCCAAACCGTACATTAAACCATAGTTAGTATTTGTTAAACCCATAAATAAATACAAAATCGCATAAGTGATTTACACTACAGAAAATTCAAGTCATTATGAAAATTCTAATGAAGTGGGCGCTTGAGCTTTTATATCTATAAAGGTTTTTTAAATTAATGAATTTCTGATGACATACAAATAAATTTTGTCTACAGGCATACTCGGCTAACAAAACTCTTAGAATGCAGGGTCCATCCAAATATTTACACCTTCCAGTCCTTACAACTTTGAATTAAGTGGCACCATTTACATGAAAGAGCACATGCACAGAGAGAGAGACCCCTGTAAACAAACAAGCACACACACACACACACACACACACACACACACACACACACACACACACAAAATGAGGTGTAGGGGGTGGGGGGAGGTTACTGGGGAGACATTAGGTTCTCAACTTTTAAGGTATTCAAATGTTAAAACTTAGGTTCCTTCGGTTATTATAACCGGAATTATAATTTGGGAGTGATTTTATAATTCTAATATTATACGGTTACCTACACACGTAAGAAATTTACTTTTTAGACCTTGAAATTTACACATTGTACACTAAAAATCTGATCGATGCTTCAGTCTAATTAGATAATGATTTAGAAAACCACTAACAGCATCTAAGTAGGTATTTCAAACAACTTACTATAGGGGGCCTTATGCTCATATAAAACTACAATAAAAAATTTTTCCCATGAAGATAATTACCTTTATCCTTATGATGAATTGAGTATTCCAGAGCGCACGTACACCTTAATTACTGCCTGAAAGGTATAGTACAATTTTCAGTTAAAGTACAATAACAAATTCTGCATGTTTTGAAAATATACCTATATATGCTCGACGGCACCAAAAATAAGATCCAGTTAGCCTACATATTACCATAACACCTACAGATCCTCCAATAACATACTTTCCAATGCATAATGCCTTGCATTACAATAAAATCTACAGTTTATAAGAACCAAAAATACGGTTCTGCCAGTAAGAACAAGTGACTTGCATCTTGCGTGCCAAGCTGTATTCCGTGGGTGAAGGTTACCACCACAATGACTGGCTTATGCTTTTAAGCCACTGACTAGCTCAGGCCAGCTATTAACCCAGTTACTAGCTTATGTCAGCTATTAGCCCAGTGAATAGCTCATGCCAGCTATTAATCCAATTACTAGCTTATGTCAGCTATAAGCCCAGTGAATAGCTCATGCCAGCTAGGAGCCCAATGAGTAGGTTAGGCCAGCTGTTAGCCCAGTGACTAACTCATGCCAGCTAGTAGCCCAATGAGTAGGTTAGGCCAGCTATTAGCCCAGAAACTAGCTTAGGCCAGGTAGATACCAGGATGGATTACATTTATCAAGGGCATATGAAATACAGTAGAAAGAATGAAGAAAACATTGAATATCACTGGGACACTAAGCAGTGCAACTAACCTAACCTGAGATAAATTTACCTTGGTTCTGGGCTAGGCAAAGGAAACAAACTTAATGGGACACCCTGAAACGTAACTAACCCAACCCAGCCTAAACCAACCTCAATGGGCTACGCTTGGACATCTGAAATATCCTTTATGTATTATCAGTCCAGTGAATTTCTTTAAAGAGAATTTCTGAATTATTTATGGTTATATATCCTAAATGAAACCCATTTTTAATTACACTAATGACTGTAATATGACTGTGGCAGTCACAAGGATTATACATGAATAAAAAATTGTAGACACTACTGATATTTGACACTGGAAGTTGATATACCACAATTCACTTACCTTTGGCTAGAGCTGATAAAACTCTTCACACAACAGCACAAAAATTTACTCTGCGCAAAAGTCTGCTGATGATAAAATCTAATAAAATAAAAGATTACAACCTACAACGTTTGCACACAAAAGCAAGGACTATAAAACGTTTGTCTTAGAATGTCAAAAAGCTCTCGAACGTGCTCCTTGGCCATGCATGCTAGAGCGTAGAAACCGGTGTTTGTATCTCTGCAAGACTGTAACTATTTCTTGTAAACTAATGCAGCTCCTAGATGGAGCCAGAGTTGATGAGGAAAAATGGTTAAATACTGAATGTAATAAATATATATGATAAATCCAAAGCCTCTTGCGCGTATGTTTTCGTATTCTGAAACTGTTGTTCTTTCATATTAGTATCTTCTGAAGCTGCCACTAGGTATGTAATTTCTAAGACCTTTTCCAACAAATTTACGTAGATACTGCTCTCCTCTCCCGTTTGCATAATCTGAAAGCCATTTCCTACAAGTTTGTATAATCTAAAACTCTTTGGACACCAAAAGCCCTTCCCAGCAAGTTTGTATAATTGAAAACCCTTTGCACACTAAAAGCCTTTTCCAGCAAGTATGCATAATCGAAAACCCTTCGTCACTTGTTTACAAAAACCTGCAAGCGTTGGTATCTTCCTTTTGTTTAGTCTGAAACCCCTTGTCTCTGCTAGCCTTTGAGAGTGATGCGCCAGACACCTACCCTTGCCAGACAGGACACCCGTTAACCTTTTGCCTCAGCGGTTCATGACCCGTTAAATGAGGTGGTTTGACTTCCATTTTTAGAAACAAAAACAGTACCAGGCACATCCAACAACGATTATCATTGCTTTTGTAACTGACGAAGAAACAGCACTAATATTACGCTTACCTTGCACAAAAACCCCAGATAAACTTACGTTTTGGCAATTTTTTCCCACTGGAAGTTTCAAAGAACCAAATTGAGATCCTTCCTCTTTTTTTTTCTTTTTTGCTCTTTTATAATGACTCGTTTTTGCTCAGGCGTTCTTTCAGCCCAACCGCTATCCGCCAAGGTCAATGCCAAGGGGAACCGGACAGCCTCTCGTCGTAGTCAGGGACAGTGAGGTTTGCCTTCTTGTCCTTGGTTGCGTTTGAATGGGATGACAACTTGGAGGGGCCGTCACAACGGTAAAGGATTACGAGTTTTCGACGTCTTTTATAGTGTGAGTTTGTGTGTATATGTTTGTTTACAATATTTCTGTTATTTTTTTTGAAATGGAAAACTCAGTCGAGAACTGCACCTTTGAACTATCAGTAGGTTTTAGTGTTAATAACTGTTGTACTTGCGAGCACAAGGCGATATTCAGTTAATTATTTTTAATTTCGTAATAATTCAAGCCAGAGATGCAAAATGACAAAGCTCTTTTTTATATAAGTTTATAGAGAATATATATATATATATATATATATATATATATATATATATATATATATATATATATATATATATATATATATATATATATATATATAAATATACGCACCCACATACATACACACACATGTATTTATATATATATATATATATATATATATATATATATATATATATATATATAT